>NC_052107.1:1201420-1213040 GCF_012273895.1 Zerene cesonia
TAAACGCGTGAGCGTAGAACCGAGGGGTCCTGGGTTCGATTCCCGGTGAGGACAATAAATAAAAATATCTCGGTCTGGATACGGGACTTCACTTTATATTTGTATGAAGTTTTGTTGAAGTGTCTTTAGCGGATTATAAACATTACTTTCCATACGTTTCGCACATTTTACAGCGAGCATGGTCACGGAATAATATTATTAATAAATCGGGTTTAAAATCCGGTTAGAAGTCTATAATTTCTACGATAATGTCCTTTGTTTCTTTAAATTATTTAATTTTTTTTTTTTTTTTTTTTTAATTTCTTTGTTTAATTGTTTTCTTGTTTAAGCTTTTTTATTGTGATGTTTTGTGTTAATTATTGTATTGTTTTGTTCTAAGTTTATTGTCTTTTTTTTTTTTATTGTATTTCTGTGGAGTCAAATAAATGTTTCTTTCTTTCTTTCTTTCTTTAAATTAATCTTATTGTATAGAGAGGTGTGGCCAGAGGAGGGTATATTTGGCGTGGAGGGAATCCAAGAGCACGAGGAGTTGGACATGCTGGAAACTATCTATAGCACAGACCTGGGAGTTGAGATTATAGGTATATCGTAGAATTGTAAGCTGAAGTTTTTGTGTTTGTTTGTACGTGATAACTTCAGAACCTACTGGTTCGAATTGAAAAATTTCATGTAATATTTCCGAGAAGAAAATATCGTATACTAATTGTAATTGCTCTAAAGTAATTAAAAGTTGTAAGTTTTAATTAAAATTTTCAAAATATAACCTTCATTAGGTAGAGATTTATTTATATATTTGGAAATTAATAAGTTCTCTAGATTTCAAAAGAGTTTTTATTTCAGATAATGTTGAAGACGATAATCAAGAAGATAATTCAGAATATGACGAAGAAGGTGAGTTAAATCTATAACTTACTATATACTTATTCATCATCATTATCATCATCATCAGCCCATATACGTTCCCACTGCTGGGACACAGGCCTCCTATGAGGGTTCAGGCCATAATCCACCACGTGTGCCACGGGCCAAGTGCCGGTTGGCAGATGTCACATGTCTTCGAACTTTTTGATTCTTGGACATGCCGGTTTCCTTACGATGTTTTCCTTCACCGTTCCGAGCAGTGGTGATGCTATCCACATGCGCAGATAAATTGAAAAATCAATTTATTTCCTGCACGCTCGCCCGGTCTCGAACCCCGACTTATCGATTTTATAATCCGAGGTCCTCACCACTGAGCCATCACTGCTTTTTTGTTTTATACTGATTAATTTTTAATAATAAAATAATAAAACCTCCAGTTGAAGTAAAATACTTATAGGCCCGGGTCTTTCCCGTGGATAGCGGAATGACTATCCTGGGTCCAATGATTTACGAGTGAAGACAGACAGACAGACAGAGTAACTTTCGTAATTATAATATGGCTTGCAGCTTCTATCCGTAGTCGAAGACATAGTACCAGAGGAACCCCATTTGTCTTTTCTTAGGTGTCTAGATAGCTATCTTTGTACCAAATTACATCCATATCAGTTCAATGGTCTAAACCTGAAGAACAGAGAGACAGATTGCATTTATAATATTCTATTTATAAGTAAGAATACTTGAAGTAATACATATATACTTGAAATAATTTCTAGCATTTTTGTTTAGATGAAGAAGAGGAAGACAGAACCACGGCTGTTGTGGAAACCGAATTCGATTTCCAGGACTTCGTGCAGAGGTAAAAATTTACAAAAAAAATTATTTATATTTAGTTGTATACGATTTGTAATAAATTAAAGAAATAGAATACAAGAAATTATTTTCCGCGGAATTTGAACCCGCAACCATACACGAAGGGAATATAAGAAATTCTACACTGATTTGAACCCGTGACCGTTTACACACACAAACACAAACACACACACACACACACACACACACACACACACACACACACACACACACACACACGTAAACACGCACCAAATATTTTGAGACAATCCCTTATAGATTGAAACAAATAATTTGAATTTGAATAAATCAGTACAACTACTAGCAAATACCTAGAAAACTAAGTGCTTATATAAAATCGTAGATTCTGCCATCCCCGGGTGGTGAGCGCTTGCGCATCTCTGCTGGAGCGATATGAGAAGAACGCGCCGCACACGAACCACTGTATTGTGAAAATGCTGCACCGAATCGCGTGGGATTGCAAGCGGCCGGCCATGATGTTCCAAGCGTCTATGTTCCTGACGTTCCAGAAGATTCTTGGCAACCGTGTTGCGCATTTTAAGGTTAGTTGCCAATGAATAATACGTTGTGTCTGCTAGAAAATCGGTATTCTCAAACAAGGTTCTCAAAAATTAAGGAGGTTCTCAATTCGGTTTTTTTTTGCGTTTTCTATTTAAAAAATCTATGAGCTTTCAAATGGTTGATTGAATGGGTGATTCTTTGTGTGTTTGATTGGGATTTGTTGTCATTTAAACCTATTTCAAACCCTTTTGGTAGAAACTACAGTATTTAAATTCTACTATTAACTCTTTATACGCCTTTGTATGTATGCGTAAAGTTTATAAATAAAAAACACATTGATAACCTTCCTTTTTGTAGTTGGTTAAAATACAGTAAATATGATCGCAAACTAGGTCTACAGTAAATCAAGTAAGACAAACGTTTGTTGGCAAGATTGACTAAATAGCCATATTTCATAACCGATACATAGATAAACAAATATATTCGACTAGAATCTAGATAGAACTCGGCAATCATATTTCAGTCTAGCTCTGGCCAATTTATAGTCTGGCAAAGTTGGCGAGATACAAAAATCGTCTTTTATATATCGTTAATAATAATAAAAATGTAAGCGTGTGTTTGTTTGACTTGCACCTAGCAACGGAGCGATTTTATGTTATGATTATTGTAGCTGATGGATAATTTGTAATTGTAATGGGTTAATTTTTCCGCTGGAACATATTTCTCTTAAACAATTAAATTAAGACTCCATATAGTACTTATTACGAAGTCATATATCAACGGGATTATTTATTTTCTTAACAAACACACTCACACACACAGAAAACAAATAATCACACACTATAAAAGTTAAAAAAACACCAAACGTGTGAGTGATCCTAGAGCCTGTAACACAGTTCTAACACATTCTTTAGTTTCTACTCTTTTCTAATCTTATTGTGCAAATTTTACAGTTTAATAAAGATTTCAAGATCGTTTATTATATACTAGCTGCGCCCGCGGTTTCACCCGTTAAGTCCGTATCCTGTAAGAATATCGGGATAAAAAGTTCCCTATATGTGATTCCAGTTGTCCAGCTGTCTACGTACCAAATTTCATTGCAATCGGTTCAGTAGCTTTTGCGTGAAAGAGCAACAAACGCACACACATCGTTACAGACTTTCGGTAGGGTAGGATTATTATTTTTCTTTCGCGTTTATGATATAAGTAATGATTATAACCTTCCCTTAATAACACACACACACACACACACACACACACACACTATTTCACACAATTTCTCACTATTTCCCTTTATTCTCAAAACAGGAGTTAGAAAAGTTCGCGATCTACGTGTTGAGGAAGTTCAGCGAGGTGGCCGGCAAGAGTCCGAAGGCGTTCATAGAACTGCTCTTCTGGACCAGCTCCAAGGACGCCATCGACGTCGAGTGCGGTTACGACCTGTACAATGATCCTAGGTAATTTTTTCCCCTTTTTTTCGTAAATAACTGTTAAATTTCCCTCATATTCCCTCGTATAAGCCAGAATTTCAATAACATGAAATTTTCAAGAATTGCCACATAGATTTTGTCCATATATGTTCCCACTGCTGGAACACAGGCCTCCTACGAGGGTTCGGGCCATAATCCACCACGCTGGCTAAGTGCGGGTTGGCAGTTGTCACATGTCGTGGAACTTTTGATTCTTGGACATGCCGGTTTCCTCACGATGTTTTCCTTCACCGTTTTAAGCAGTGGTGATGTTATCCAGATGCGCAGATAAATTGAAAAATCAATTTATTTCCTACACGCTCGCCCGGTCTCGAACCCCGACTTATCGACTTTGAAGTCCGAGGTTCTCACCACTGAGCCACCACTGCTTGTTTGCAGATTTTGTTGAATAGCGCCAAATAAAAGCCTTATTTTATTAAAACTTTAATCTTTACCAGTGTGTAACTTAGGCTACTACTTAAACGTACTGACTTAAAAATATTGTAAAAGCGTCGTGGAAACAATGTGGACACGTAAATAGACTAATAGCTTCAATCAGCGTATTTATTTCTATTATTTGCATATGTGTGTCGCTACAGTTTTTTTTTAACTTTTTCTAGTGACGTATCCCTATATAAATAAATTACACTTATATAAACCAGAATTTTCTCAACAATATACAAAAAGCCAGTCCATTAAGATGGCGTACCCAGGGTACCACACAGCTCCATTTTACAATCAGTATTTGGATAGCGGCCAAGGAGCACTCATAATTCAGATTCACAGCTATAGCTAGTTTTGGCGAGCGGCTTTACTCGCGTGAATTATATTCCCATGAGCCTAGTAATAGACGTTTTATTTTAACACTAGCAGAAAAAAATCCTATTTATCAACGCTTGATGGATTATTTTCGTAAAGTAGTTCATCGAAACTACTTGAAAAATATAGTCCGTGGCCTATTACCCCACCCTTCCTAGTCCATTATTCAAAGTAATAACGTACATATATACTAATATTATAAAGCTAAAGAGTTTGGTTGTTTGAACGTAGTAATCTCAGGAACTACTAGTCCGATCTGAAAAATTCTTTCAGTGTTAGATAGGCTATTTATTGAGGAAGGCTATAGGCTATATATGTAGCACGTACGAAGGCGGGACGGACCGCTAGTACCGCTATGATTTCTAAACACTTTATCTTTATCATATTATTGTGGTTACTGCTACTTATTATAGCAACCGTTTTTCCCCAAAATTATAATCTAATATACATAAATCATACGAAAATCCCACTTCAGGAGACAAACTTCTATTTCGAAACGAAATATTTTCGATCATAAATAAAACCAACGGTCCATTTTAACTTTATTCATATCTCTGTAATCGTCTGGTCTTGACATAACAATGTCCTTCGCAGCGAGCCCGACGCTAGAAGTTATAATAAAGATCGCGCTTTCCGTGTGTTTGCTTTATTTTTTCAATATTTTTTGAGCTAATAAAAATGTACTGTGTAAGTATACTGAATAATGAAAGCTGAAGAGTTTGTTTGCTTGCGTTTATCTCAAGAACTGCTGTACTGATTTGTATGAAATTTACTACACAGTCAACAACAGTCACAAAGGACATTAACCCCCTCCCCACTCACACTTCCCAATAAAATTCCCCATAGTGAATATACCCATACTCGTACATGTAATCTAATACTAGTCGTCCCTAAAGACTCAAAAAAAATATCCCTCCACTCAGGGAAGATGCAACTTTCTAATAGTGAGAAATTTTAAATAAAAAAAACAGTCCAATAGTATTTTGTTGTTTGATTTTACGCGAGTATTATACATTTAGAAATAAAAGACTTTTAAACGGATTTTAAACACGGTTTATTCATTATATTATTAACCCGACGTTTCGAACATTTTACAGCGAGCGTGGTCACGGGGAGACTGTCCGTCAGTCTCGCTATAATATAATGAACAAATAGCGTTTAAAATCCGTTTAAAAGTGTTTAATTTCTAAACAGTCCAATAGTTATTGTGTGAAAATATTACATACATACATACAAAACTACATTTTTAATCTTTATAATATTAGGTTATTTAGATTAGACCGAATATTATAATCTGAACGCTAACACAGCAAAATTCGAATGTTCCCGAAGGATCGAGAATTTAATCAGGGCATGAATGGAAGAAAAGGAAGAGAGAAAGAAAATCTCATTTCGCAAACTTTTTGATTGCCCAAATTCGTAATTAGAGTCAACTTGCAAAATAAATTGCCTCTTGCGTTGTATATTTAAAAAAATAATTCAACATTTTGTATGGGAATTTCACATGCTTGTAAGAAGGTGTATTTTTTGTATAATTGTTTTTTCTTGTGACTAAATTAATTTGTTAAATAAGTTTCATCGAATATGGTATCTTTTTATTTATTTATGACTATAAAATAGTAGTAAAATATCTCATTAAAGCCCTTGGATGGTAATTGAAGGGAAGGCAAAGCATCTTATATATTATTAACCAACTTTTATTTTAAAAAAATAAACTTCCTTGAGAGATTCCATTGAATACATAATTCTAAAACCGGAGGTCCATATCCTTTTCCTTACCCTTCCCAGTCCTTTCCTTTATTCCTTTCATCAATCCTTTTTCATCCCTTTCCAATTTGTAGTCGGCAATATATTTGTAGAGGCGTAAGGTCTGCAATTGACCTTACGTCTCTCCAAATGTTCATGGGCGGTGGTAGCGCGTATCAGGCGTTCGACCAGCTCCATTGCCGAGAATGAAATAAAAAACCTACATAAAATCTTATATGATCTAGATTATAGGTCTATCGGCATTTTTATATGATTTTCTTTGTTTTATTTTTTAACTTTTGTTTTATCATATAGAGATAAACCGGGAAAGAATACTTGGTCAGAAGAACAGGAAGAAGAGTTGCGGAAGCTGTATATGGAGAATCAAAGTAACCCACAAACTGATCAGGGTAAGTTTCTAGAAAGAGTAATTGTATACTTTAGTTCTGTTATAAAGATTAAGGTAATTAGAGAACCTAGTTGAAAATGAAAAATAAAATCTCACTTTTGTTTGTTTATTTGATATAATCTAGAATAATTATAATTAATGAATCTACAAATACCAATTTCAAATGCGATTTCCCCAAATTGTATGAATTTGTTTCCAATTATGATTTTTTTTTTTTTCTAGAAATTGAAGACTTTAACGGGTTTTAAATGCGATTTATTCATTGATAATACTCGCGTAAAATCAAACACGAAATACTAAATATTTTATTACTATGTTTTTGCTAAAAACTTACTGCCAACCCTTTTTTAATACGCCTTTATTAGCTTAACTTGTATGTTTGTATATTTGTATGTAACTTAGTAACTACTCAATTTTGACCCACTTCAAGTGACACATTTAATTCAAACTTTATCAAGAAACGGAAAAACAAAAATTTCATAAGCTTATCTTATTATCCTGATTAGAATCGCAAGGATTAAATAACTTCCTTGCCAATACTCTGTATAAGTGTAAGCGAGATAATTGAGTTGTTTCTATCATAAAAGCATTTAGGTCCTAAAATTTATCCCCAAAATATTAGAGCCTAAACGGATACGCTTATTAAAAAACCCCTTTCCTAATGCTCACCTACACTAAAAAAGCCGAAAGCCACTATGTTGTCAAATTTCAAACCTTAATCCTAATAACAAAAATATAACATAGCAACATAAACAATACATATATACATAGCCGCTCTTTGCACGACATATCCTATTTATTCCTTAATTTTATATTTCATGTGTGCAATAGACGCCCACAATTCGAAAACAAACTCCAAACATTCACATTTCCCGAAGCAAGAATCCAAAGTGAGACATAATACGCCAATTAAACTGATTCCCATTCGAGACGCGTGCTAAGTTCTCGGCAACAGTTATTCTCGCTGCGAAATTAATATCATTTTCTCGTAAAAGGAATTTTCTTTCACCTGGACGATGATATAACGTTACTCCAGAGAAACGGGTATTTATGCCAGAGTCAGATTTCTGTAATTGCTTTATTTATGTTGTTTTGCACTTCGCTTTTTGTAAAGAACTGGATGCTTTGGATGGGTTTGTGACGGTTTTTCTTATTGTTTGGAAGAGATTTGTTACACGCGGGCAACTGAGCTGGTGGTTTTTCTGATGGTAAGCGATCACCACCGCCCGTAAACAGAGCAGAGGTAGTGTCTCTGCCAATGTAATGCCCACTTTTAAGGGTAAGGATAAGGATAGGGATTAGGATAAGGGAATAAAGGAAGAATAAAAATAACATTTATTAAATTTTTAGTTTTTTAACATTGAAATTTTTTGTAAATGAGAAATTTTGAAAGAATAGAAAAAAAATTCGGGTTTTCGGGATCGAATCCAGCTAATCCATCATGATCAAATTTTTTCTATTCTTTCAAAATTTCTCATTAACATTTATTCCTTGTGTATATTCGGAACATCTAGATCCTGAGTATGGATTTATTAGTACAACTGTTTTTCTACCCCTGAGTAATTGATTTAAGTAAGAACTACTATAAAAAATAGTTTTTATATTGTTTTATTGTATCCAAGTGTGATTTCCGTATAGAATTATCTAAAGTCATGGACAAGGCATTGCGGTCAAGAGGTGTACCATAATGTCTAAATCAGACGTATTGTACTGGCTGTGGTCTGCTAAGACATTTCATTGTATATTGTTAACACAAGAAATATACATATAGAACATATGAAATATACATTTTCTTATCATTATTTGATAGACAAGGTCATAAACGAATCAAAAGACAATTTTATAAAAAAATAACATGCATACCCAGCTAAGAGCATGGTAGCTGACCATTTCGTCCAATCCAATCAATTATTTAATTTCTAGATTGTTCAACACGCATAAAAACAGATAAAAGTCTGTAGAAACCTATATTATTTATATTAAACTAGCCAAACATATATCTTCACTAATATTGTCAATGCGAAAATGTATTTGTTTGTTTGTCTTTCAGTCACGTAGCAACGAAGCTATTTTGGAGATATATAGAGAGTGATATAGGCAACTTTTTGCTCCGCTTAAAAACTGATTTTCCTTTACCAATGCGAGCGAAGCCGCTGGTAAAAACTAGTCCTGCTAATATTATAACCGATTGCAATGAAATTTGGTACGTAGACAGCTGGACAACTGGAATAACATATAGGATACGGACTTACGCGGGTGAGCCCATGGGGCGCAGCTAGTTATACATAAAGGTAACAAACATAGCTTTCCCGTTTATTATTAAATACGATAAAATGTAAGCGAACCCAGTTAATTAAATTAGTTAAACGATTGATTATAACGCTACACTGCACATGCTTTGATGTTATCTAAAATCCATAATAAACTAAAACCTCACTTGATATTATAAATTACTAGCTGCACCCCGCGGTTTCACCCGCGTAAGTCCGTATCCCGCAGGAATATCGGGACAAAACGTTGCCCATATGTTATTCAAGTTGTCCAGCTGTCTACGTACCAAATTTCATTGCAATCGGCTCAGTATTTTTTGCGTGAAAGAGCAACAAACACACACATCCTTACAAACTTTCGCATTTAAAATATTAGTAGGATAGTAGGAAGCAGGATTACCTTTTTTTATATTTAATAATTTTTACATTTCCATCCATGTTTCTTATCAACAGATGTCATAGACTGGATCCTAGACAACCTAATAGACCAGACTAGAACGCGGCGGAGTGTTATATCGAAACTAAAAGAGCTGGGGCTCATATTCAAAGCGCCGACCAAGAAGAGTAACAAAGAGAGGAGAGTTCAGAAGGAGTTCAGCGAGGAAGAAGACACTTTGTTGGAGGAACTGTGGACACAGTTTAAGGAAACGGATGGTGAGTATTTAATAATGTTATATATTTTATCTAATATATAAAAATCAATTGCTATTCAATAGTCTCGCTAAAACTCGAGAATGGCTGATCTGATTTTTATAATCATGGTTTTGGTGCATTTCGAATAGTCCAGGGAAGTTTTAAAGGTATGAACGATACGGAGGCGGGCGAAGCCGCGGGCGTGTAGCTAGTATTTAATAAATATGATGTTTGGCTAAGAGAAGGTTCTTATTAAAGGAAATTGTTAGGAATTTGTGTGGCAAATTTGAACTTTGTATGAAGAATTAACCGAAAGGACATAACTCGGGTCAGTTGGTCATTTTAGGTCAACAATTTATTTTTATTTGTTTTCACTAATTTCTATGTATTAAAAATTAGTTACTCCAGTTTTAGTGCTCAAATTCGATAAGAATGTATTTATGAATATGATTTATTTAAGTAGGCGTATTAATGCAAGAAATTTTAAAATATTACAAAAAAATCTTTACCCGGTGCAGGCGACTATCTAGTACCATTGCATACCTATATTAAAGACTAGCAGTCCGCCCGTGGTACATATACAGTCTTTAGCCTTCCTCAATAAACGGGCTATCTAACACTGAAAGTATTTTTCAAATCGGACCAGTCTTTACTGAGATTAGTGCGTTCAAACAAACAAACAAACTCTTCAGCTTTATAATATATAGATTGTCACAATTGTTCACCCCGGCTTCGCCCGTTGTACATACATAGCATGTAGCACGCATATAACATAATTTATAAAATCGGGCCAGTGGTTCCTGATATAAGCGCGTTCAAACAAACAAACTCTTCAACTTTATTAGTATGTATAAATACATCAAATAGTACAATGTCATGAAAACAGCTCAGATATAAAAGTTTACGGCGCAGAAACATCTGTTATAGGCCCGGGTCACGTCTGTTGATCTCTCCATCTTATTGTCCCAATTCCGAGACCTAATGAAATTTTAACGGAGGAAAATTCAACTGTTTTGTGGATGTATAGGATGTGATATTAATCTTAATACATATATATAAATTTCCTGTTAATTTGTTTGTCCGCGAAGGACCTGTAACTACTCAACCGATTTTAATCAAATTTGCACCAGGTGCAGTTTGATCCAATAAAAAGAGAATAGTTTGTATTATTTGAATTTCGATACAGGATGGACGGGTGGAGCCGGGGCGTGCATCTAGTATATGATAAAATATTCATTTTATATTAATACTAAAAATACTAAATAATAGAAAAAATGCAATTAGAAAAACAAAAATTGATAAATCAGAGAGTTTTAATCGATATTATATTCTTTATCGTGGCTAGTTTACAAAAAAGTCGGTCAAGTGCGAGTCGGGTCGCGACACTATACGTTCCCTACAATTACAATATTATACTGCAAAAAAAATTGGCCACCCATCGTCCTATATCGTTACTAGAATTTATAGATGTCATATGAATTTCATATAACAGAATCAAGGCAAAAGTGAATAACATTCAAGAGACTTAGGTTTTGCCCGCGGCTTCGCACGCGTTAAATTCAGAGTCGTTAATAGATGTTATTATACATATAAACCTTCCTCTTGATTCTCTGTCTATTAAAAAAAACCGCACCAAAACCGTTGCGTATTTTTAAAGATCTAAGCATACATAGCGACAGACAGAGAAAGCGAATTTGTTTTATATTATGTAGTGACGTCACATTAATTTAATGTCTAATATAACATATAAAGCATTAAAATTAAACTATTCGTGAGCAAAACCAATACTTTTAGCAGAGAAATAGTATCTTTCATTCGAAATCGATACATAGCTTCTTTGTTCCGCGATGCAATAAAACTTATGTCGTTTTGTCGTCTCTAAAGATTTCTTGTTCGCAGAGTTGGAGGAAAGTTATTCGATCTTCTATGTATGGTTTTATTTTTATATTGTTCCCATTCATATGTAGTCCAGTAGTTTTAGGTCGATTTAGGCCTGCATTTCGGAAACGTAGCCTACCTAGCTGAAAATTCGTATATACTTG
>NC_052107.1:1214040-1220587 GCF_012273895.1 Zerene cesonia
AACATACAAGTATATACGAATTTACAGCTAGGTAGGCCACGTTTCCTAGGTGAACCCCCTAAAATGACTGGACTAATGTCGGAGTATTAAGCAAAGTGACGTCTATAAATACATCTACTGACGGGTTTTCTTTACAATGAATGAAAAAAGTATAAATTTAATTTTTAGTTTTATAGCATTGAAATGCTTTTTAAATGAGAAATTTTGAAAGAATAGAAAAAAATTGATCACGAGGCAGGATTCGAACCTGCGTTTCTTGCCTAACCGTAGCAACGCCTAGCCTCTCGGCCACCCGTGATCCTGCCACAGTAATCGAATTTCTTCTACTCTTTCTCATGAAAAAAGTATATTTTTTTTTTATTTTAAATATAATTGAGTCTTGTCTTATAATAATCATCAGCCCATAGATGTTGGGAACATTTATGGGCCCATAAATGCTGGGATAAAGGTCTTCTGTGAGGGTTTTGGCTATAATCTAACTCGCTGGCCAAGTGCGGGTTGGCAGATGTCACATGTCGTCGTACTTTTGATTCTTGGACATGCCGGTTTCCTCACGATGTTTTCCTTCACCGTTTTAAGCAGCGGTAATGTTATGCACATGTGCAGATAAATTTAAAAATCTATTATTTTCAGCACGCTCGCCTGGTCTCGAACCCGGGACGATTTTTTCACCATTGAGCCACCATTGCTGTTTTGCCAAATGGTCGAGCCATTCTCGAGTTTTACGCTTCCATATTTGGGAATTAGTTTTTATTTATATAGATAAGTTGCTAAAGTTAAAGATTTATTTCCCTAATTGATATCTCACTGTTAATGTTTTTTTTTTTTCAATTATTTCGGTATTTTCTTTTTGTTTGAATAGTTGTATTTTTTAGACCCAATGCCGCTTATAATGGCCAGAATGCCCCGAAAGAGGCAAAAGCGCAGTTTCATAGACCGCTTATTGGAACTCGGCTTGATCCAAGATAAGAAGCAGTGTCGTAAGAAGAGACAGAGAAAGGAAAAGAGCGGCCCTCGAGGTGAGTATTTTAGAACAAAGAAATGTATGGAGTAGATGATGTTGCTATTTTTATGTAAATTATAACTTTGAAAGTTTATTTTTGCATTTAAGTTTAAAAAATTAATATCAAATATCTGATCTCAGTGTATTCGTTATATGCTAGTGAAAATTAACTCACAATCGCCGCACTCCAAAATAGATTATAATTTAAAATATGAAAAAATACTTGAAATATCATTTAAAAGTATATACATATATAAGTAAAATTACTCAAATTTCCACTAATTTTTCGTTTTGTGTGTCCATTTGGTAAATAGTGTGTTATTTATGTCTGTCTATTTAAGTTATTTTAAAAACAAAATTATAAATTCAGATGATACAGAAGACGAATCGAAAGAATCAAATTCGGAAAGCGATACTTCCAGAAGTCCGTCGCCAGTGAAAATTAAGCCAAAGAAGAAAGTTCGTGAAGAGAAGAAAAGAAACAGAAAGAGAGTTGATATGAGTGCGAAAGAGATAGCTATATTGATGGTGAAAGCTGTTGATAATGGTAAGTATTAAATTTACAAAAGATTTTTTTTTTTAATATTTATAAAACTTTAACAGAATTAAATTGTGATGTATTTAAACGTACCTACGTTGATATTATTTCATGTGGTGTATTGGTTAATAATCTATTATAAGAGAGGTTTTTAGTTATTTTTGTAAATGTTTTAACAGTAATTACTCTTTTACACTTGTAAAAAATCCAAAAATTAAATTAATTCATATCTGAAAACCCTAATATTCAAAGATACATCATTAAAAAAGCCAAGTACATCTAAGCTATTCATAGAATACAATATACAAATTTGATTTGATGTTGATTCGAATCAAATTATAAAATAATAATTTTACATTTCACGTAACAGAAAAATCAAGGAAAAACCAAATCAAATATCAAGTATATTAAATAAAGAGCCAAGGTTATATGTAAGGGGATATAAGAGTTAGCTCACACACACATATATACAATCGTCTCTGTCGGTACACAGAGCCACACACACACATATACCTACCATCGCTCAGAAATGAGAAAACGCCATTTATTAATTATGTAATGATTGTTCTTAAAAAATTAATCACTTTTAACTTTTAGTTTTCATTCATTTGCTTTATAAATTACATTTTTTTTTAACATTTGATAATTTTTTTTCTTTTCTAAAATAAAAAGGAATCCAAATAAGTAAATCAGAATTAAATTGCTTTGTTGTTGGAGGGTAATTTGACAAAAAAATCTTAATGAGGCCGTATATTATAATAGCATGGTTCTTATTCATTAAAAGAAATGAGTACATAATAAATAAGGGAAAAAAAACCATCTTTGCAGCATATGTTTTAAATATACTATCAAATTTGCATATGACTTGAAGCATATTATGACTTATGATCATATACTTTTAGGCATAGTAAAGAACGCTTTTAGCTGAAGTAGGTGCGATTATTTCTAATCTTCTTTACGTCTGCCGAAGTGGAAAATTACTTCCATAGGAGATATGTTTTACTAAAACATCCATGAGAATGTACTGGAAAAAAGGATCTCCAATCCAAAAATTTTATACCACTAGGTGTGATAACCCAACGGTATAAAACGATATAAATGAATTTTCAATATATATTAATTAATAAAAATCGATCAAACGGAGGTGTTCAGATACGAGACAAGATTGATATTGGATCCGAACAACTAATAAACAACAAAAATAAGCCAAATGCCGAAATATTTTCACTAACACACAGAACAGTCAAATAAACAACCACTTTTTTCAAGTCGGTCAAATGTAAGATTTTCACGATCGTAATAAGATTCACAGTCCGAAAAGTGAACTCGTAAATAAAGATTTTTCCATCTTCAACCCCGCAGCACAGATAGGTGGGACCTGGAGCTTTTAAATGTATTTCGCTTTCTGGCGACATGTCGCTAGTAAACATATCGCGATTGTTATCAAATGAAATATTATTCCCATGTGCTAGAATATGAAATAAATTCTATTGTCTATAATATGTGTCTGTATTTTATTGAAATACAGAAGACTAAATTTTTAATTTTTAGTTTTATAGCATTGAAATGCTTTATAAATGAGAAATTTTTGAAAGAATAGAAAAAATTTGATCACGAGGCAGGATTCGAACCTGCGTATCTTGCCTAACCGTAGCAACGGATACGCAGGCAAGATATCAAATTTTTTCTATTCTTTCAAAAATTTCTCATACAGAAGACTATATTTACGTCCGCCTGTAAAAAAAGTAGATAGTTCCAAATTTTTCCCACATATTCCCGTCCCGAAGGATTTTCGCGATAAAGACTATCCTATGTGACCTACATCAAGCTTTCTCTGTACCATTTTCTAATAACATATAAATCGTTTAAGTGGTTAAAAGCGCATTCGCAGAAACCCTACCTCTCCGAATGTTCATGAGCGGTGCTTACCATCATTCGAGCTATCATCTGAGTTGCCCGCTTATAGCAAAAAATCATAGATATACGTGGGCAACTCTAAAATACATACGATTAGACGACCCAACATGTATTTATTGATATCAGCATACCATAAGCTTCTTATACTACCTTCAAAAAAATCCATCAACCCTTTGAAATCAGCAAAAAATATCCGCCAAAATAAAGCCAGCCAGCAATATTTATTTCATCCCAAATAATGAACTCCATCCTGGACTCATAAGTACTTGAGAAGTTTCTAATATAAAACTTTATACGAAACGCCTATTAATATTCGCTAAAAGTTTAGCCCTCAAAATGCGTCATGTAAATGGAATAGGTAATTTTCAAAGATAAAACATTACGAAGTTGCCGACTTTTGATAAGTTTATTTTGGGTGTCCTGCGGAAAAGGTCAATGAAAACTTGAGATCAAAATTTTTTTGTTTGATCTCTTATTATTTATCAAATCTAAATTTCAAATTCATATCATGGACCGTAAATATTAGAATTCTAGATACAATAATATGGTCCCATTAAAATTACTACATTACGCTTCACACTAATATTATAAATGTGAAAGTTTGTTTGCTTGGATGTTTGTCCGTCAATTTCACTGAAACTACTTAACGGATTTTGATGAAATTTGGTATACAGACAGGGTATGAACTAACTTGGGTGGTTGGACACTTTTTATCCTAATTAAATACACCCTTGAGATAACTTAATCATTTACAAATGTTCTAATCCCACTCAGGCAAACCCGTTGGCGGAGGCTAGTTTAATAATAAATTAACTATAACATACATCCATAGGTCAAACGGGAGCCCTAACCTGGCTAGCCGAAAACCTAGAGGAGGTAGCGCTAGACCAAGAAGCGGAAGGATACGACCCCAGCTCTGAAGGAATTCCATTAGTGCCTATATCCAGGGATGCCGTTGAGGCCATGGATGATAATTCGTTCCAGAAAGTTCTAAGAGCTGTGGGAGTGATGCCGCCGAGTGATGAACAGGTTCAGTTTATAAATTATTGTGTATACGTTAATTATTAAATTTTTCAGATTATTGTGTGTGGACTTTAATCATTTCCTCCTCAAAACTGTTTATTTCCATAATCTATTTTAAGAATTTTTAAGATTAATTGTAGTTCTGCTACTTATTTTAAAATTTATTCGACATTGCTGTTAATATTCATGCTTATTTCTAACATATATGCTCTATTAATAATAAAATATTATTTTTTTTCCATTGACAAACCGATATAGTCCGATATCAGACAGTTTAAAAAATATATTTAAATGTCCGAAAAACATCAGTTCGTAAATAATTAACAGTCTTTCAATTGGAAATATCACCTGAGTTTTAAGGAACAGTATCTTTGTTACATCCACTATTATTTATTAAAAATTTATTTTTATACAGGAATCATACTGGCGAATACCGGCCGACTTACATCACGAAACAATTAGAAAACGCCGCGAGATCATACTTAAAGCTATCAACAAAGAACTCATAGTCGATCCTAACATATCTGATAATGAAACCGATAAAAATAAAGATGGTGAAAATATAGACATGGCTAATGATTCTGATTCTAATGATAGTAGACAAGAAGCAATCAATGATGATAATGATATGATTATGAATACGGCTAATGATGATTCTGATTCTAATGACATTAGACAAGACAGTGTAATTAATGATGATGCGCGAAGAGTAAGTCAGAAAAGTTCAGCTTCGCATATTACAATAAATAATGATGCTAGTGATGACAGTGATGATGAAACAAATAAAATAGATAATGATGATAAATTTAAAACAAATACACCCAGATATAGTCGTAAAAGAGTACGCAGTGTAGATATAGAGGAACAAGTTAGCAAATTGGCGAAGATTGATGAAGATGATGAAGATATATTGTCATTCGCCAAGAAAACGCTGAATCAAGAGCATCTGCCTGACACGGAGGATATTTTGAGTGCTTTGCCACAACGCGATAATGGTATGTAGTTTTAGTTTATTGATTTTTAGTACTCTCTAAATAGTAAAGAATTAATTTTTATGTAAAAAATAGTAATTACTACTTACTACTAATATACGATAATGATTTTAATACTTCGTAAATAGAATGAAGTATTATATTTTTATGTAAAAATTAATCTTACTGATAAAGAATTTTAATCTCACCACTTAAAATAAATAAAGTTTATATAAATTTTTCATTTAGAATTGTTTAGAATATCATAGAAATTATTAATAGGTACATGATTCATTGAAATATCGCCTACGCCAATGTTCTTCAGCTCCCCACTTCCGTTCATTTTTTTTTTGTCTATCTGTTTGTATGTACCAATCTCTGGAACAGCTGGACCGATTTTGACGGAACTTTTACTGGCAGATAGCTGTGCTAATAAGGAATATGCTGTGTATGGAAGAGAAGAATTAATAATAAATGTTTGATATTACAGATAGCAGTGATGAAGACGCGCCCATAAATATATCGAAAAGGAAAAAACGTCTGGTTGTTAGTGATGACTCTGAATAGACATTTATGACATAATATTTTATATGATGAAAAATAATTATAATAATAAATAAAATAAAGAGGAACGAAGTACTTGCCGGTCTTGTATATTGAAATGTGAATGTTTATTTAAAATTGTGAATAAATACTATGCAAATGTTGTGTTTGATTTTAATAAAATATAAATAAATCTTAAAAAGGCGTTGTGTTTACAAACTGACACGTATTGAATATAAAGTTTTTAAAACTAGAAATTTATTGAAAATAAATTTCTGCTACTGTACTGTGTACTGTTTTATTACTGATAAATTATAACCTGAGCTTGTTATAATCTTATGGAAATAATGATCAAGAAAAGATATTTGAATTCTCTAATGTCTCTTAAACCAAACTTAGCCTCCTTTTTTTTTCTAAAAATAACAGTTCCATATAAACAATACACACTATACAAAGTATAAAATCCTATCCTACTAATATATACCTAGTCTTGCCATAAATATTGTAATAAAGAAAAAAGAAAATTGTTAACTGCAAATAACATTTATTACT
>NC_052107.1:1221587-1237708 GCF_012273895.1 Zerene cesonia
GAGGAATCGGTCAAGCCGTTTCGGAGGAGTATGGCAACGAAAACTGTGACACGAGAATTTTATATATATAGATTTGTATTATATATTATATAATTTGTATTAAATATTATATAATTTGTAAGTTTGTGAGGATGGGTGTATGTGTGTGTGTTTGTTACTCTTTCACGCAAAAACTGCTGAACCGATTGCAATGAAATTTGGTACGTCGATAGCTGGACAACTGGAATAACACTTAGGCAACTTTCTATCCCGATATTCTTACGGATACATACTTATGCGGATGAAACCGCGGGGCGCAGCATCTTTATACTTTTCTTCAGTACCTTTTCGGTCTATCAATGCAGGCAACTCGGGCATTTTAACATGTATGTTTTGTTATTCTTATAATATAATGAAAATATAAACAAAATAACGCAATCAGTCGCAGTGTTCTACAATTTTAGTAAAAATATACACTTAAAATACCCGAAGCAATTTGAAAGAGCGTGACATAACAACTAGAATACGGCAGGCATTCGTAAAATTTCACGTAGATATAAAAGCCAGTATTTTGTGCAGATAATATCGCAATCAACCCGATGCAAGGCAATACTTGGCAGCCCATTGTAACTTTTTAAACAGCTATTGGAATCTTATACCTACCGTGTGTGGAATGCTTTATAAAATGCTATTTACTTAATAGCAATCCACAAGGAAATTTTAAAAACATAACAGCCCAGGAAATTTAATCAAGTGCATATAATTACCGCCATTTTTACAATTTAAAAATCGCACAGCGCCTCAACCATTGAACCGATTTGAATGAAATATGATACAAATACAGTTTGTGACCCGAAAATGGATATAGAATAGCTTTTATCCTGGAAATACCACGGGAACGGCAAGTATGTGAGAAACGCTTGGGGAAAATTAGTCCTGCATTAGTAGAACTGGTGGAAAGCTAGTCCTATATTACATTAGTAAGACTAGCTATCCGCATTAATGTTAATTATATACGCGAATGTTTGTAAATAGGTGGATAGACGGGTGTTTGTTACACTCTCATGCGAAAACAGCTTATAAAATATAATGTTAATAATATAAAAAAATATTATAAAATATATATAATATAATAATATACGTATCCGTATAAAATTTGATATGAAGATAGATTGGATGAGCACAGGCTACTTTATCAACACCAAGCGAGTGATGCCGCAGGTTACAGCTAGTGAAAAATAAATTGATTATTTGTACAAGTATGTATATAAACAAATTCCTAACTTCTGCAATAATACACTGAAGTACTTACAAGTAACGTATCAGCTTATCTTTAATTTATTTTTGCAATAAAACAAAACAAACAACCAGCCTATCGTGTATCTCGTTACCCGACCTAAGGAGGGAGAAAAATGTTCAAGGGTAGGAAAGCGAAGGAATAAAAATGATTTATTACTGTGTCGAATGATCCACAGATACAGTAAGAGGAGAAATAAAAATTGGGAGGGGAACTCGAATAATAAAGAATATTCTTATGTCAATATAGATGCTGTATTTTTTTGCTAGATGTTCGCCCGTGGTACATATATAGCCTCAGTAAAGTTGCAGCTTTCTAGTGATAAAAGAATTTTTAAAATCGGTCCAGCATGTTTTGTGTGAAAACGTTACAAACAAATCTTTCGTCTTTATTAGTAAAGATTGAATAGTAAAAATATTTTTTCAACAAATTACAGTTCACAAAGAAATAGCAGGTACCTAACTAACTTCCGGATTTTACTGCACCTCTGACTCAGTTGTAGATATGTAGTTGGTTATTGTAGATAATTATTTCTTTCTAAAACAAATTACTCACAGTTATCGTCAACATAATATATTTATGCTTAGTGGAATTATAAATCATTTCTATGAAGTATTCATACAATAATACAAAATAGCTCTTACTGTTGTGTATGCGGTTAGATGTGGAATATTTTCTAACAAGTAATTGTTAATTAAGGTAGGTACTTATGTGTGCCTTGAGAGCTTAGTAGCCATAATACCTATTTTTGTAATCTCTTGTTTATAAGGCTACACTAATACCTAATCCTATCGCTTCTCATTTCTGTTTATTAATAGTACCTAATAATAAGTATTATAAGCACCTTTAATAAACTATTGTTAGGGATAAATCTTCTATCTACCTACGTATTGAACTGACACTAATTTAAACCAAGTATTTTTGCAAGCGAACTAATATTATTAAATATGTAGTACCTACCCTAATGAATTATTTAATTCCATATATATGGCCAAAATAGACCTTTAAAGAGCGGATAATTAATAACCAAGTAACAATAAAAATAATAACTATTGCTTTTCAGAGTGGACTAGTTCAATTAGACGTTGCAATAACACGATTTGACATAAATTGTCATAAATATATATGAAAATGTACGTTACCGTGAATTAAAGCTACCACTAGCTTATTACTCTCTTAATGCCTGATTAACGTGAGCCATTTCAGTCTCCCATTCACACTATTTCCAAAACAAACAGTTAATTAAGCGCGATAATTGAATCCGCACTTACAAAGACGCAGGTCGCAGGGTTGCCCAATCTTGCCTGTAAATTTCCCTTACCATCAGATTAAAGCCCCTTGCAATACATTGGGGCGGCGTGTTTTTCTAACATTATCTACATTGTAAACATTCGAAGGTAACTGAAATAACATTCCGAATTTACATACTTTTGTGTTTACGATCCTTATCTAATAATATATTAACAAGCCAAACAAAACTCGTTATAATTATGTAGGTATCATAAACACACCGAACCCCAGCCTAGTTTAACAAAAAAGGATTAATTAATGTTATAGTGGATAAGTTTGATTTAGTAGGATACGAACGAGCAAATTTGTATACCTACCTACCTATAGTAATTTACAACGGCGAGAGGTTTGTTCGTAGATGATAATATTATCTATGTATAAGTGGGTGGCTATTCATGGAAGCTAAAGGATTTTTTAACGTACCTAAACGGTAGTAGGGTACCGAGTAAAGATAAAAAAAAATATTCTGATATCGATTTCATATAAAAATTACACAGGTCACGGAAAGACTGAAACTGTAATTTAAATTTTTCAGTAACTTTTCATCAAAAGTCTAGATTTAAATAAACCTAATAAAACACAAAACAAAAGCGAAGGCATTCATTATCCTAACCTCTAATTTACACTCGTAATTACATAAAAGCGTTGTTTGAATTCGTCATTACAGCGCAATATTAAACCGCCATTTACTTAAACTCGGCAAAAATACCGTTTCTTGTAATCTCTCGGGGATCCAGTTTTTATTCAAATGTTAAGTCAGCTATTTTTACGTTTCTACAACGGTTCATCAATCTTAGCGAAGCCCGAACCTGCTATTAAGAGCGCCCTCGCAATTATCCAGTCGAATAAAAACATTTTAAGTGTTAAATTAACGATATCTCGGGAAGACGTGAAGGCCGGTGCAAGGCCTTTAAAATATAGGGCTCTGAGTAGCGTTTAATCTCTCGTTATGTCAAATAACTTTCTCAAATTGATGCTTTTGATTTGATCTGATTATGTGAATAGCTGTTTTGTTTTGGTTACAATACTTTTTATAATACGTTTTTAATAAGTAAATACTTATATTTAAAAATCATTTTTCATTCTATTTTGATGTTTTAGTTAATGTAACCGTGTTAAGTATATAATGAATAGTTAATGAATTAGATTGTATTGCGATTGAAAATTACAGAGCATAAGATGATCTATAATTGGACCATGATTACGGCTTGATCGTCCTCATATAATTGTAATTACATGTAATTATAATTATGGACATAATTCCCAGAATTAATCAATTGAGCGAAACGGGTTGAAACGTTCGAATACGATAATTTAAATGTAGCCAATGCGAAAACCAATTTGTGTATGCAAATTTCGTGAAAAAATCATTCTATTTGCCGCGTTTTTGATGCCCTACTTTTCGAAATTACATCCGTGAATTGTGGAGGTTGTTGCTCTTTAGTTACTCCAATATATTTTCTTTTAGACCCCGCGTAATTTTAAATAAATACCGCATACGAAACGGTTCTACATATTTCAGATTTTCTCTTTTCCAACTTCTACGTTATTTTTAAATTGTTCTTTATCAATCAAGACAAGAAGGAATATAAAGATACTTTTAGACTAGACTTTATGATAAAGATAGACTTTATGATAAACTAAAAAAAAGGTACTGTAATGTCTACAGCAGTTAATAAAATTTAGTTATTAAGAAATAATGCTTTAAAGAAACTTTGTATAAAATTAAAGCCCCAAGATTGCTGTAAGTCCATTCCTGTCCCTAATTTAAAGCAGAACTTTGTAACTAATAGTGCGACTATCTTCGACATGAAGATCATTTATATCTATTAAAGGCAGACATTTTCATGAGACTTAGCTATTATGTACGCGGATATTAATGCCTTATGAGGGTCTAACGCCTCAATAGGCATATGTTAGGGGATAATTCGATGAGATATCTGCATCAATTTGAGCTTTAGAATATATCTTGATAGAATAATACGTGTTTTTTCGCATTTATAACGATATAGGTTTTATTGTGAATTTTAGAGAAGGCCGAGATAATGAAGATATATTCCGATTTCACTTAATGTTTCCTTATCATGTTTATAACGAAAAATTATAACTTAAACTTATACTTTATTATTATTATTTTTTTTTATATTTCTTACAATGCAATGTATCGCTTATAATCTTTAGAAATTGAAAATTTCTGTAACATCGGAAGAGTCTAGTTGCCCACAACACAGGGGATCCTAGTTTGGAACTAGTGTATCTTTATAAAGTGCCAACTATTTATATGCAATTTCTTTTGATTGTATTGTATAAATATGGAATAAAAATAGATTGTTTCATTTCATTTCACTTATAAACGGGTCATAACGGGTCTAATACCTTTAGCACAAGCCCTGATAGATTCTTTACGTATATATTACACAGGGCAACGATGTTTCTCAACATCAGATGTCACGTCAAAGTGACGTTTCGCGCTATATTCGTGAAATGTTTCACCTTCTCAGCCGGATAATAATATATCTTCCACTAAAACCTGTCAAGATCTCGCTCAACGAAATCAACGTATTCTGCCCTAGATTTTAGTCGAGATAAGCACAGCGAAACCGGTAAATGAATCTAAAAAACTCACTGAAAGCAAAAACATTCCACTCGGAGCCGAGTCACTTAGCTACGTAAATATACACGTTCATTCATCTTGTGCCCGGAAGAATGACGGGAGAATAATGTAAATGAAAATAAAATCAGTCTGTCAACATCCACTCAGTGGATATAGCTTTAGCTTTCGAAATGCAGCTTTTTCGTCTTATAAGTTTTGAAGTGGGGATAATGTCGTTTGTCATATTTGGTTATATTAGTATGGAGAAAAAAATGTGTTCCCGCGCTTATGATAGTATACCAGATAGTACATTATCATAAGCGCAGTAGACACAAAAAAATTAAAATTAGAAAATAAACCAAAGATATAGTAACAAAAAGCTAAAGCAAAACGCTTAAATAATAGATTTAACTATTCTATATAACTAGTCTCAATTTCTCTGATGAATATAAACTTCTCTTATATTCGAAGACGATCGAATCGAGTCCAAACAAGTCGGTATCATACAAATGTACAAGTGAATAAAAGCATGTTAATTAAAGTCTGAAACGTAATAATATTACTGTAATAATTAAGCCTAGGTATTCTATGTAGATAGCCTAGGTAACCGTAGATAACCTACGTATATTAAAAATTCAAATGATTAAATGGAGCAGTTATAAGTAATATTTATTTAGGATAACAAATATTTTAGGACAAATAGATATTAAGATAAAATCATTTTCTTTTATTCGGCGTGCCAAGAGGCTGAAGCCATCAGTCATTGAAAAATGTTATATATAATATATAGCTAACACCAAATGCAAGCTCTGATACACTATATTTCTTCTATTTGCTAATACATCCGCGACAAATAAACAAAACCGCACATCTCCATTAGTGTTAAATGTTAACTGCGTGGAATCGTTACCTACCGCCATTTTAATTAAAACCTACATTGTTCTCCACGCTCAGTTGCTAAAACACTTCAACTGCATATATTTACTTATTTGCTAATAGCGAAACTAGTGTTTGGGGACTTTTTTTGTTTCTTTTCAATATTCTTTTGTTTACCGGTAGTTGGATGTTGATGTTAGTTTCCAATTATGACTGCAACTGTAAGGAATATGAATTACTAGCTACACAACGCGGTTTCACCCGCGTAAGTCCGTATCCCATAAGAATATCGGGATAAAAAGTTGCTTATTTGTTATTCTAGTAGTCCAGCTGTCTACGTACCAAATTTCATTGCAAACGGTTCAGTAGTTTTTGCGTGAAAGAGCAACAAACACACACACATCCTTACAAACTTTCGCATTTATAATATTTGTAGGATAGCATTTGGGTGATGCCATTAACAAAGAGAAGTTCTGGTGAACTATATGGTTTTGCTACTCATTGAGTCCGTGGTTTTCAACCGATTGGCAGTGTTTCGCATTGTGTTTGATAAGAGATTTTTGTCATTTTATTGTTGACAGACTTTGGTAATACGCACCTCCTCATCAAGATAAAGGCCCGGAGGCAATAATTTTTCCACTGATCTTATAATATCAACTTGTTTAAATTGTGAAGATTTTTGTATTCGGATTACAGCTGTCATTTGCAGCATGATCTCGTATTAAAAATACATACATCTACTGATATTATAAAAGTGAAAGGAACTCTATTTGTCTCTTTTTCACGCCTAAACCATGCAACCGATTTGAATGAAGTTTGGTACAGCGATCGTTTAAGCCCGAGAAAGGACATGGGATAGTTTTCACCTCGGAAATGTCATGGAATATGTCAAAATCCCATGGGAAACGGATTAAAACCTCAGATTGTCTGTTGTTCCTTTAACCACTCGGGGCGAAGATGCGGGCGGCGAGCTAGTTAATAATAAATACATCATGTAAGCATTAAATACTTATATTACATACAACAGAACGTACACTCATCAATAAATCTGTATTATTTCCTTGTGGAGTGTACAATGAAGTATCATTCATTCATTATTCATTCTTTTATTCATTAATATGTTTGCTGTACGAAAGTTCATCAAAATCGATGATTAACAGTTCCCAACCTACAGCTACTTAGCATTTAAAACTCAATAAAGTGAACGCTACGAAAAGAAATGCCGTTGAGTCTACAAAGTTGCCACCCCATAGCAAAAATCGAATTGAATCCACCCCAAACAACGGTATCGTTTAGATAAATCTCCAGCCGACACCGGAAACAAAGTTTAATAGAAAAGTAAATAGAATCGGAAAAAATACTCAAAGAAACTTTTAACTGAGATGAGCGTGATTCCCGCAGATTTATTATATGAAATTCAAATCGCGGGAAATCACTTCCATTTTTAAATATATGAATAAGTTTGCGCTTTATTAACAGGCGATTTATTTTGTCTGTGGGAATATGAGAGAGATATTAGAAAGGGACGGAATATAATGTTTTAATTTATGTATTCGGATTTCGGATACAGAATTATATTTGTAGGTGAGATATGGAAATAATTTGGCTTTTCACTCAATAATCTATACATATAATAAATAGTAAGCATTCTAATTCTGTATCTACATTAAATATTTTTTATCAGTGGTTTGAAATAGATTTTTGGCAAATAAAAAGTCATATTGCATTTTCTTCAAAAGTCCACGACATTTAAATTTACAATAATGTTAATAGTTTTGTAGATGTGTATATTTATAGATTTATACGATATAAAGTCTTAGTTATACCAGTTATAAGCCTTTATAAATTTACATTCCAATATAAATACATTGGATGCAAATACTGAATATTGAATTCATATAAATGTCTATTATTTGCATGTAAAATGAACCTATTAATATTTCAAAACTAAATAGCATAAACATATATCCCTTATCATAATATTGAAAACAAACATTAGCAACGCATAAACAAATTATTACTAAATAATAGTGTTACAACTTGTTAAGGACTTAGAAATTAAAGACTCTTATACGGATAATAAACGCGATTTATTCATTATATTATTAACCCGACGTTTCGTTTCGTTTTGTTAAGGACTGTTATAATCATCGTTTAGCACAAAATAACGATGATTCGTTTAATCGGCCACTCACACGGTAATGTAATTTTACGACGGGTCTTACCGTTAATTTCAACGTAGATTCCTATTTCACAGGCTTTTGAGCCAAGCTTCGGGATAAATTATAAATGTTGTACATTTTACAAAGTACATACACGAGTTTATACTGAAAATGAACGTATGGCAGCTTTGGAGGTATGCAAAAGTAAGGTTTCAAATTTAATAATGCGTCTTTATAGATCGATGGTTGAAATGTTTTTATTTAAAAAAACACGCGTCAAATTTTCAAACTTTCTAGCGTCTTCGAGAACATTGGCTATAAAATATTTTGTCTGTAGGTATTTGTTATGTTTTCGCGTAGATATAAGTGAACCTATTTTTAAGGGGATTAATCTAGTATACACGTAGCCGTGGGTTATATCGGATTACTACCGATCAAAACCTCACGGCGTTCCTTCGAATGATATTTATAGTGAAGTGACTACGGATTCTGGTCTAGTAACATTAATCAGCAAATCTTAATAATATTATGAATGCGAGAGTTTGTAAAGATGTCTGTATGTTTGATGCTCTTTCACGCAAAAACTACTGAACCGATTGGAATGAAATTTGGTACGTAGATAGCTGGACAATTGGAATAACATATAGGCAACTTTTTATCCCAATATTCCTATGGGATACGGACTTAAGCGTATTCTCTTGTATTTCACCCTTCCATAATAATTTACAATTAAAAATGCAATATACACATACCATACATATTCTTACCTAATATCACAATGCTCATTACCGTAGAAACAAATAAGGTCCGTAGGTATATTTAATAAGTATATCACGTTTAGATATATAACCTAGCAATTGTAAACAAAACCCAGCCGCAACAGACCCTTGGACAAAATCCACATTATCTGAACAGACCAGTCAAAAAAGCCACAGTATCGAATGCATGTTGATCGACTAGACAGAGGGATTAACTCCCATTTACTCTTTCCCACTGCCGGCTTAATAAAGCATATCAAAAATGCTTCGGAAATAGATTGATTTCATGTTGATTCGTGAATAGTTTCTTTTTTTGCTGGCTGATAGTTGTATTAGCTGGTGAAGTAAGATTATTATTATATTATATTATTATTTGTTTATGACTATAAATTTCAATGACTTAGAAAGCACAACAATATATGTATTATGTCATAGAGTAAAAAATAAGATGTTAAAACAAAATTGCAGATTTATTGTAAAATAATCAACAATTGCGTCCGATTTTATTAAAATTTACTGCATTTATCCGGAGATAGTAAATCTCGACTACAGTGGAATGTTTCCATTACATTTTGCCGTATTAAAATACGCGTTATTTATAAAACAACAATAAAGTAGGTAGGTAATTAAGTAGTCTTTCAAATGAATATATCTCTGTGTTTAAATTTGATCAAAACAGGATGTATAAAACCAAATATTTCGGATACCTAAAGGAACACTCTGGGCCCATAACGGAGTAAGAGTAAGGTATGATATTATACCTACCTACAATAAAACCTAGATGACCAAATAATGTCCGCCACCTTAGTACATTGGTTAACGCGTGAGCGTAGGACCGAGGGGTCCTGGGTTCGATTCCCGGTGGGGGCACACAAAAAAAGTGTCGCTAAAACAGATGAATATCATCTGCCTCATACCCCACAAGGGGACACGGAACTTCACATTTTTGCAGGCTGAGTTTGTGTTTTTCAAAACCCAACAACCTTTACCTAAACTGAAACCATCAATAAACGAATATTCATTTATACAAATCTTCCCAGAATATTATGAAGTAGTTAAGACTTAAGGAAGCAATGATTTATATGAAAATATGTTGACATAACGGATCGACTTACATCGAGACGATTAAAGCGAAGTTTATCCTGAATCTCATAACTTTACGGGAAAAAACTATTTTGCTCAACAGACGAAGTTTTAACGACTACGCCGAGAGCTCATTTTCAAACATAAATTTTGCCAACACGTATTTCTGGCAGTCGGGAATGCCTTGTAGGATTTAAAGTTGAAAATAATATTAACTTGAACAACTGATTTCTTTCAGACCCTATTTAAACTGGTTGTTGTTGGAAATAAACTCAATGTTCTCTTTCAAGAACAAAGCTTTTTCTAGGCCTTTCTAATTCTGTTGTATTTTAGGATAATGTTTGTGGGAAATGTCGAATTGTAAAAAAGAAATCCAGCTCGATCCGGGGAAGCTACCACACCGCCACAGGAGATCGGCGTGAAATAGTAGCATCTGGAGGAGACTTGTATCATTTTCCTTACCCTTCACAGATCATGTCTTTGTACTCGCAAAAAAGATTTTCAAATGTCTTTGTATATAGGCCCTTTCGAGCCAAATTCATACAATTTCTCAGAGACATATGACATTTTAAGATATTATTCACACATAGACTTTGCTTATTGACTAATAGTATGTATGAAAGTCTACCATGATTCGTCATACGGAATCACGATAACGTGTGGTACACGGAGCAACAAGGCAATGAAGCTATTTAATTATGATCAATATAACCAGGAACCTACTTTTAAAACTCCCTTCAATACTTATCACATACAGTCCTCTAAAAGCAGCGTGTAACGATGCAGTAACAAATGATCAAAGTTCCATTCGACCGCAGTCACATTAACTTTTCATTTAAAACTTCCGAACTTCGCTATTACCTTACAACGTGTGACGTAACTCACTTAACCGCGAAATAATTACGATAAACGGCATGCTTTTTATATTTTACCCCGCGAAAAACTTTAAAATAATACAATATATCAATATCTAGAATCTACACATAGACACGGTAAATAGGGATTTTGACATGGACAATTTAACTTTATAAAAAGTTTAAATATGTTCACGTTGTCTTTATATTGTAGACTTACATATTACTAATTAATTTAGATTGCAAATACGCAGATATGTAGAAATATCTAATCAGATCAAAGAATCAAATGAATTGGTAGTGAGCCTATTCAAAATGATGCAAAAAACATATAATTAATAGAATAAAAGAGAAACTTTTTTTTTAATTTACTGCCATATTTTAGAAGTTGTAATAAATTTATTAAAAAGTTGTACAAAAAATCCACTCTTTGTATTGTAATATGACACTTAACGCCATCTACCAAGAGCTGCTAGAATATAAAAAAGAGGCTAAGTGCATTAATCTTTAGGTTTCCATATAACAAAGAAATTCAATTAAACTACACTGTCTCAATATTTTTGCTTTTATACCAGTCAGAAAACTTGAAATCCATCGTCATCAACAGCTTAATTGAATACGTCAGTTGAAGGACCCTAATATTATTGTAATAACTTCATTAAACTTTGATAAATTAATTTTCATTTGATCATTTCAGTGAGATGAGTTATAATTGAAGGGGCGAGCAGTCGAACGCGGCCACAATCGGAATAATGTCAAATCAATTAAAAGTTGAATTTGGCGGGCAGAGCGCCAGCCTAGTAAACTTTTGGTAAAGCTGGATACACAGGGACGATGCATGAGTAAATATCCTTCAAAATGCAAATACTTGTACGAAAGACCTATAGAAGAAGAAGTTAAAGTAGGTACTGTATAATGTTTCTATTACATTAATGGTATTTCTAATCGAATCGAGCCGCAGAGGTAGCAGATTCTACTATATAATTAATTTCTAAGCTAATATAACTAGTATGTATTTTGTTATCTGTGTCAATATTATAGATATTCTTAAAAAAACACGTTTCAGATAGTCATTTTTTTCATTCTAAACTTCTGTTGGTTGTATAAATTAGATTAAATATATTTTTGTAATCTTCAAATGCTCAAAATATAACAGAAAGAGGCTGTTCCAACACCATATTTCTTAGCCCCATATTACACCATTACCATTAAAATACACTGACAACAAACTCAACATAAAAAAACACGTCGGTCCGTATGACCGCAGCCTTAGCATCGGACTTATCTGCGTCGCACAGCCGCATAGTCAAAACGCAGCCAAATAAATTTCACTTGCATACCTATAAGCGCCCAGTGTCTCGCATAAATAAGCATTGTTATCTGTATATCGGCGCAAAGTTTGTTTCGAAACGACTATATTCGCTTACAATATTTTTCGACAATCCCGTAATGTAATGGGATCATTAAATTGGTATGAAGTAAAGCTGTATCGTTGTTTTTATTATGTATATATTATAGACGGTTTTGTGTATGCTATAGTTTTGTTGTTTGAGCAAACACGCTGTTATGCAATGTAAAAGCGTGGTAGGTTAATCGCGTGTGTTCACCTTAATATACCGATCTTTAAGGTATAAATAAGCAATATTAAACATAATTTATCGTTTTTCTAAACATGAATACTTAAATTTTTCAAAAAATATCAAGTATTTCAGAATTTCATTGAGAATAAACGTGAGAAAGTGCCTTACACATTCACAAAGACGTTATTTCAAAAGTGATGTGATAGTTAACATATTTTTGCTGAAATAACACAATATACGAAAAATACAATAATATGATAAATGTCGTAATAGCAATCATGTTAATCATACTATTAACGCTCGATTTTTCCAACGTAAAAGTACTAATCTAAATTTAATTTTAAAAAAAGCTATTCAATAACTAATGGAAAGACGTGCGTGCAGATTGGAGATGGAGAATAATTGTTTGCTTATCGGAAATAAGTATGTAAACTTCGTAACTCAATAAAAAACCTATCGTCTTTAAACATCAATAATAGAAAACTGTGTCCTTCAATCATCAGAACGCGCGAATTTTTATTTACCATATACGTATCTCGAATCCAGTCCATAATACGCAGATCAAAAGTTTAGGCCGATCGTTTGCCGTGGCCTATGTAAATGTTATCGGAGTCTGGGAAAACATCCCCCAGGGAATCGTTCCAGTGGGAAATAACCAATTCGGAGAAAAGTTGATATTTGCTCGCGGATAAGTCGCTATTCGATATATTTGCTATATTCTAATAAGCTATGTGTGGATACATTTGACATTATTATGTTGGGCGGATATTTGATGTGGTTGGGCGGTTGAGCGCTTGTATTTAGGTATGAAGGTCAATATCAAAGGGCTTATTGCGTTAGATACTGTCTTATGTGTTGTTAAATTGAGCTGCATTTAAACTAATGCAGCCGGGAAGCTCCGGGCTGATGCGAGATAAAAAATAAAAGAAAATGTACTCTATGTCTATTAAGAATAGATCACATTATGATCTAGTCTTAATATATGAATATATATTTTTTATGCATTTATTTTCAAAAGAAAAGTTCGAGTTCGCCCTTCTTACTTCTAAAGCTTATAGCACTCAAGGATAACGTAAAACATCAGCAATTTTTAAAGTCAGTCTAATAGTTCCTAAGATTACCCCCTACATTGTCACAAACAAATTCACAAAGTATTTTTTACTTCTGCTAAGCCGTTCAATGTAGAAGGATTTTAATTACGCTTCCTTTAACATCCACTGCAACATACTTCATCAAAGCATTTTGATAAAGAATTTTAGTTACAGTTCATTAGATTATACATTCGTTCATATTACGACGATTTTACTTGTATGGAAAAAAATTAACAAGACAGTAACTTGAACATTTTAAAAATTATCATAAAATATGTCGTGTTTATGTCTTTTAAGTCAAATACAAAAGTTTTTATTATTTCATGTATACTGTTGAATTAGAACAATGTAATAACACCTTAACATGTACTATTTTTTATTATATTAATATTTAAATATTTATATTAATTGTAAGTTGGCAACAATACTTCTCTGTCACTATTAATTTTTTTTTATCTGTACAATTTGGTTGTAAAAACCATACATTTCGTTTATTAAATCTATATTTTTTCATTTCTCCACGGAAAATTGTTTAATAAATTCATTTTTTTACTTTCTATAACGAAAACTTCAAACACCATATAAAAAATTGTTTCGCTAAAACTATCGTTATCAAAGCAGCTGCACCTATCTCCCGAATGGCGAGCACTATGGAGCGACTATCATCCGATAACACGGTTCATTCATTATCTGTCACCTGTTCTATTGAACACAAGACACTGGATGCAGTGGCCGGTCGATATACTGGGCGTGGGTGTTGCGGGTGTGTGGCGACATTCGACAAAGTACGAAATGTCTAGGTTATATTTATCGTTTTATACATCGAAAATTATCCAGTCATAGTGTTGCCTAACTGCTCGGTAATGGTATAGCAATTTTTACACAATTGTATGTTTATTTGGTAGGTGGAACCGGTTGTAAACTATTTTATGCCCTGAACTTATTTGTATGACTGAATTTGCGAATGGCTAAGGAACCTTTCATTTACCCTTGCCTATGTGCAACCGAAAAAAAGAAACTACCTGTGGTCTATAAAGGCAGTTCATATGCTTTTAATATAAATCCTACTAATATTATAAATGCGAAAGTGTGTAAGGATATGTGTGCGTTTGTTGCTCTTTCACGCAAAAACTACTGAACCGATTGCAATGGAATTTGGTACGTAGACAGCTGGACAACTGGAATAACATATAGAGAACTTTTTATCCCGATGTTCTTACGGGATACGGACATACGCGGGTAAAACCGCGAGGCTAGTTACTAATAAATACCTACCAACACTCACACTTGTACCCTAGCATGTTGCACTTCAGTCGTTTCATAAAATATCCAGATAGACTTTAACTGCAACTAAACACAGCCAGTGTAGTCTGTAGTACCCTACGCTTACAAAGCCTATGCCTAATGACTTTCGAGTAGGATTTCAGAGACTAAATTGTTTAGGTGTGTTCGACATTAATATCAGTAATTCTGATACATGTCATGTTTAATTATTATTATAGATAATAAACATCCTATCCTAAAATTTATATATTTTATGGTACATTTCACGGAGAAATTGAACATTTTTATTCATGTCTAAATGTGTTAATAATTATAAAAATATAAATTTCCTTTTTAAAATAGGAAAAAAGTGTTTGACAATATCCATAGAAAACTAAAACACGTCTATTTAATTAAGAAAACGGTCAATAACAGTATCAGTTTTTAAACACACAACGTAAAGATAGGGCTTAAATTGTGAAAGCGCTAAAGCTCTAGGCTTTAGACTCGAATGGCCATGTAAAATCGAGGCGCTTCTCATTAGTTCTGGAGGACTTTTGGCACTAAAAGGCATTTAATGCACGCTATTGTCCAGGTTTTAGAGTTTCTTATATCGAAAGACTTGCAAAATGGTTTTTTTTATTAAAATATTTTCATTGAAACATAAAAAATTGTTACTACTAACGGTACGGTAATTATTATGAAGGCGATCAATAATAGATTAAATATGATGATAATAAATAATAAATTTAAAAGGAAAAATCTTAATTGATACCATTTTTAAATAAGAGTTCAATTTCCTAGCGATTTTAAAGTAACCGCTTTTTCAAGTTAAATTAAATTAAATTCAATCCAATTCTTTTGGCTTTATTAACTAAGAACTTTAAACTAGGTGAGCAGATTTTATTAATTCAATAAATACACAAAAATAAATGAATTAGAGCATGAAAGCTGGTGATTTCGTGAGATGTTCGCAGGTCACACGCTCCCGTGAGGTGCGAAATCGTGCATTTTACATGATTCTCTTCATCCCACCGAAGATTAATAAAATATACTTTTTACAATATGACACATGTCTCTATATGTCGGTTATGGTTTCTCCTATCACCGAATTACTGTACGAATTTAGAAAAGAAAACATTTTTAAAACATACGCATAACAGATAATAAAAAAAAATACTAACCAGACGTAATGTATACATTAAGACGTCTTTTAGGAATTACCTAGTCTTGCCATAAATATTGTAATAAAGAAAAAAGAAAATTGTTAACTGCAAATAACATTTATTACTTTT
>NC_052107.1:1238708-1264844 GCF_012273895.1 Zerene cesonia
ATATAGGTTAGTTTGTTTGTGTAAACAAAACTAAAATAATCTATACATATGCACAAAGTGAAATTCTCCAAACTAATATTAATTCCATCATTGAACAATTACGTAACAGCGCGTCTACAGTTATACCAATAACATCCAGCAGCGGCATCCTCTCCATAATAGAATATAACGTTTCAACATCCACAACAACTAATTCAGTGCCATACATCAAATTATTGGATATACTTGTCATCTCGTACACCATCATAAATCACGTTCAACGCAAACCATGTTATTTTGTCCGTGTCTTATAGACTCTACGGAGCCTTCGAACATTTATATTACATTGCTGTTTTAGTAGCTTAGAGTGAAATAATAGGGTACAAGAGCAACGATGTAATGCAAACAAGGGAAGATAGCGGAATCATGCAATAGTATTGTGCATGTACTCCGGTCATGCAACAGCAATATTTTAATATCCTATAGCCTTTCCGCCGACGTTGTCCGCTATTAATTTCGTTCTTTTCCCCTTTTTGTCTCCAAAGTAGCTTAATGATATTCCGCACTATGCTGTCCTACTATCCTACTAATACTATTACTAAAACTTACTAATCCTACTACTTCCTACTATAAGTATCCTACTAATATTATAAATGCGAAAGTTTGTAAGGATGTGTGTGTATTTGTTGCTTTTTCACGAAAAAACTACTGAAGTGATTGCAATAAAATTTGGTACGTAGACAGCTGGACAACTGGAATAACATATAGGCAACTTTTTATCCCGATATTCCTACGTGATATGGACTTACGCGGGTGAAGCTAGTATTCTACTAAAACTCAAAGCTTCATTTCTAGTTAAGGCTCTCAAACAAGTGACAAATGACATGGTTTGCAATCGACTATGTAAATTAAATTTAAATGTGTGGTGAAAAATACCTATTCATTTCTTTTGAGTTGCACTGTTTGCTAGGTGGTTTTAAACGTGGTTATTAATTAATTATACAGATATAAGCAAGAACGTAGTTATTTTTAGTTGTCGTCTACAAATCTGTGAAGCGATTATATGATTTAATTCCTTGATGTTCTCCTACTTGAGAATAGCTGACTTGTAATACGACCAATCAGTTCTGATAATTATTGTTCCAACTCTCCCCCACTTTCAATGGGTTAAGAAGATTACCATTTCGTATCTGCACCATTTGCTTTGCCTTGAATAGTTAAGAAACGAAGAAATGAGGCGCGGAAACAACTTTTATTATATTAATATTGGTAACTTTTCTGGATAACATTGTGCATTGAGTATCAAGTGCATACGAGTGAACGCAGGAGAAAGACTGGTCGTAATCTATAAAACACGCTACGCCCAACAAATCATCTTCAATGAATTTACCAGCCGTTTACCAATAACTTTAGTGATGGGCGCATCGGGGCGCAAATGTGCGATATTTTACAGTAATGGCTGTACGAAATGTAATAAATTACGTCGCATTAATCTCCCCAGGTCAGATTAATCGATACGGTTCCAATAGACCTTTTGTGGTCTGCTATTAATTGACCCTATAATTGATTCGGCTGCATTGAAAAATAGACTGACGATGGGTTGTTGCGTTTTGTTTTATCTACTGGGTTAGATTGGTTTTTGTTTGGGGTGATTTAATGAATAAATATATTGACAGTATCACTGTTTTCTTTTTTGCTGTAATTTAATACAATTCACATAATTATTATATAGCTCAGAAAAAATGGTTATATGTACCTGCATTTGATTTTCTCATTATGTTGTTGATGAACACATATATCAAAGGACAATAAGATTTTTTGATTTGAAGCAACAGTTATTAAGAGAATTACTTTCAAAACTTCTCAAGAGAAATCGAGGATATGATAATTCGTTCGTATATATGCTATAATAAAACATGATTACAGCAATCCTTATTACGGATTTATTGAAGATGTCCTCACAACACATTTTCCTGTAACTAGTTACTTAGAAATGTTACAAAATATACATCTCATATTTCTCACAAAATTCAATTCCATTATGAATGGTATATCCCCAAAAACGGGGAGTGACTTCAGCGAATCCTGTTAATATATCCGATTTTATGTTGAAAAATCATTGGGAGCGTCATAAATCGTAGTAACAGGGGTTGCTAGCAGTGAAAAATCGCACCAAACAGCTAGGGCGCTAATGTCGTAAGTTAAATTTATCTTGTAAAACATTTATTATATCTGAACTGTTAATGAGTCAGCAGAATAGAATAAAAAAAGTGTTTGAGGACTTTTTTCGCTATTGCCAAAGAAATGGCGTAATGGGAAGTTGTTAGGAGACGTTCGTCGTACCTAAGCGATGACAGTAATTGAGAATGTTGCCAAGTATAATTTGCAACTTAGTGTGAGGTTTGGAGAGGTGATAGCCCGCTCCAGTATTTTTTTAGTAGTGATTTATGTGTGAGCATGACATACCAGAAGGTCCAGGTTTCAGAGCCATTCATTGGCTTATAAAGAAGGTCTCTAAATTAGATTTCTAGAAGCTTTTTCTTTTACGTCCTATATACTTTGGTAATGTCGATCTTCAAGTTTAATGACAATGTCCTACAATTATAGATATAGTTAATATGTTTTTACTACAGCACTATAAAAGCAATATAAATAAATAAATTGATAAGGTGAAAACTATTTAATTAAATTTATAAAAAAGAAGATGAACGTGCACGTAAATACCACAAGCATTATTCTAAATCCACAAAACCGACCCAGGCCTAACAGTTAAGAATTAGCAAACCTAATGATAAGGATTTCGCATTAAAAAGGTGAACCACAAACAATTATGTGTGTCTGGTCAATTTCTTTTTTCCTTGGCCTATACCTTTTTTGTACTGGATTAACCAGAATTTACTTACCTAATAACCAACAACAGTAACGTTTCATATTGTTATTAGAATATTCAAATAAATATTCATTACTTATAATATTCTATGTAAGTAAACATAATATGGCCAACAACTTAAATCAACAATTCATAAGCCCAATGTTGCCTCATCAAAAATGTCACAACAAAATCTATTCCCAGCAATAAAATATTATACAGACAGTTGAACTATTGTTAGACATTTATTACTGCGCTCAATTATTCAAAACTCATCGCGGAGCGTGTTTCGAATAATCTGTTATGTCAAACGTTTAGATGACAAGAAATATCCTGAGGGAAACATCTCTAGTTTACCCCCTACGCGTTCGGGGCTTAAGTCGAGTTCAGCTCTTGAATACTAAATGGGAAAAATCAAGTGTCATGCAGTGGGTAAGCTCATAAGTCGGCCGGCTCGTCACGAGGTAAATCCGAATTGAACAAATAGTATCCGTGAGAGGAATTATTAAGTGTTTTACGTTCGCAAAGGTAACGAAGTTATGTAATGCTGGCGGAGTTTTTCATGAGATGTATCCAACGAGGATTATTGAAGGTGTGGATGCGGTTCAGTTATGAAAGTAATAAATGAAATTATCATGAAGTATATAATACTTTTTATTTGTTTTATTATTTGTAAGCGTTTGTTATAGTATTATTGGCAGAGCAAGCAAAGGGGCAGATTGGCCACCTGATATGAAGTGGTCACCACTACCGTGTATACTTATAATTCTGGTAGTGCTTTAGGTGCATTGCCAACCTATAAAATTTATACATTTAATGTAAATCATCATAATCGATCGGAAACACAGTAGGAGGGATATCGTTCCAGAGGTTGGTACATACATATAAGCTCTTGTTTTACTTCTTCCTTATTGGCAACTCCTGATCCGATACGTATCGAACAGATGATCAGGGATAAATTAAAGCTAGTAAGAATCCGTCACGATGTCGCTAGCGACGGTGCGAAATGGCCCGATATAAAGTGGATTTAAATAAGCACTGAAAGCAGACTAATATTTTTAGTAACTAGTGCATCTAATGAATTTTACTTCATATTTCTTGTCATATTTTCTTTATACTTATAAATAATAATCGTTTCCTATCTTAGAGAAAAAAGCTTTATTTAAAAATTTTCTTGTAGTTTAATTTTTTCCAACTATAGCAGAAGGCCGAAGGCTCCATTACATATCTACTCTATACACATAAATTACATTTTGTTCTTTGTGTTCGGAACAGAATTTTCACAGCATACAAAGCCGGAGAAAAACTACATCGTGTTTTATTATGTAAATGTTAATTTCATACCCACGTACGCAGGCTGGTATATCTGCCATATGGCGCTATAAGCATATCGTATTAACAATTCTAATTTCACTGTTTGTGAAGGTGAGGGTCAATGTAATTGCTTCTATTATTATGAAAATTTAAACTTAGGTTTTACATGAAAAAACTGTGGTTTTATATAATTTATTTACTGAATCAAATTAGGAGACGTTCATACAAACTTGTCGTGTATGGTTAAATTAAATAAGTGGGTTGTTTGTTTCTACTTCATATATTAATATATGGACCTCTAACCTGTTTTTAATTATGAATAATATCTTCTACTCAATAATTAAGCGGAAATGATGCAAAAATAGTAGCAAGCATTGAACGTCGGTTACAACAATGACGCCAAAACAAGGGCGAAGAGTCTCAAATCCAACTTATCATCTTCGGTAATAACATTATTGGATGTATTATATGTTCGCTCTTTCACGCAAAATATATTAAGCGCATTTATCTGTAATTTTTATGCAAATAGATAATTGGAATCACTTATAGGTTAAGTCATATGAAGCAAGTAATATCATGCTCGGGTTGTAAAATCCTTACTTATCTAGAAATGAAATATTTAAAATTCAACCGAACTCAAACTACAACTAATTTATATTAAGCGCAAACTAAAACATATTATTTACTTCGGCTTAATAGTGATCAATATATATTGTATCATTTTATTTCAGCCGTAAATAAAAGGAAATATCGACAGAACTATAAGATATTTTAGCGAACATAACCTACACACACCAACAAACAAAAGTAAACATTAGTTAGTACACAGCGCGCAATTAAGGAATACATTTATTTTATATGAACTATTATATCATAATATAACAATACGATCGTAATGAAACTTATTCATAGTCTATTTAATCTTTATTATAACAAGATCACTCGTGGATCACGCTAATAACATTCCACAAGTTATCTTTTCTAATAATATAAAATTGAAAAGACTGTTTATTTGAAGGCGCTAACCGCAAGACCCACAGCATCAAATTTGAATTTTCTTTTTGTATGGAATAGTCTATTGAGGAAGACTACATATACAAGTATATATCCATAACAAGTTTATGTATACTATATATATAACATGTATGTATGTACGAAGTGAATAAAACCGCAGGACAAGCTGGTTCCTGTATACATAACGTCCTAGACCCCGCCCTGTGCTTTATCAAATCCGCGCCTGTTAACACGTGAACACTGCATAGGTAATTGACGACCTACATTTCCTCTCATCATAAAACAAAGCTGGGAGGCGTCTTAACAAAGATCTCACTCAATTGTTTCCCAGGCTTATTGTTGTAACGACATCTTTTCTTTGAAGCGCTTTGGAAATGAGATCTGCAGTAATTAATACTTTTGATGCTTGCTTTACACTAAGTATTTATGAAGATTATTTAAACTAGATTTTATTTAATATCATGCGATTTATTCATTATATTACTAACCCGACGTTTCGAAATCTTTACGGCCAGCGTCAGCCAAAAGACATAACATACAACATACCAAAAGACCAGAAGACACTATTAGCCAATACTGCCAACATCCGGAAAAATACTCCACATACCAACTGCGGAGGAATAGGTACTTCCGCCTAAAAATTGTTGTTCACAAACAACAATTTTTGTATGACCTTCAAGACATGTAACATCTCAGTCTCCCCGTGACCACGCTCGCTGTAAAGTGTTCGAAACGTCGGGTTAATAATATAATGAATAAATCGCGTTTAAAATCCGTAAAAAAAGTCATTAATTTCTAAATGTATTATACTCGCGTAAAATCAAACACGAGATAATACTATGAAATGGGATTCTAAAATTACTCTTTAAAATCAAACGCCCCGCGTACTAAAACTGACTGAAAACGTATCCCAAAGGGCGAATCTTAAACTGTACAGCGAATTTCAAAGTGCCTACTCTCATAACAACCCCAAGGAAGTGTCGAAACTGCTGATTGCTATTTAATGCATTTGACGTTCGCGATAGCGAATAAAAACCAATATCTGGGGCCATCTAATGGGGCTTTAATCTACTTAACGACTATACAGAGTCGATAGATAAGTGAACCATTTATCGTCTTCTCACAATAATGCTAACGGTGTGAAAAAAATAACTGTAGGTAGTAATAGTATCTGTCTTTTATACTCAAGACCTTTAACAGCTTCCTAGTTATTGAAACGAGCGGAGCAATGCGCCTTTTTAGATACTGAATATTGAAGATATAATAACAATGTCGAATTATCTTATAGTGTATTAAGTGTTAATGTCGAAGGTTGTGTATTTCATTTTATTAATTTTAAAACAAGAAGCTCATCATCTCCTTAATCCAAAGATTATTAACACCAAGGGACTGAAGGAATATACACAAGGTTTTTTTTAAATTTAACCCATAAACCATTTAATTAACAGTATATTACGCTGTCGTATTATACCTAGTATAATATAATGTTATCTGTGGTTATACAGAACATTGACAACCGGCCAGTACAGATGCGTAATTCGTTTCCAAATGATATTTCCACGTCACAATGTACGAGACATCAAATTCAGAACCGGGGCATAAATACATGACAATCACAAGAGAAGTAGGTAAATACGGTGACGTCATGTTTGCACAAAGGAAATACACACAATTGAGCGCGATACATCACTGTGATGTATGAAAGTGGAATGCAGGGCTTGCCAACCTATACAAACAATTTCATGTAGATTTTTAGAAGATTTTTCGCATGTGCACGCTTTTGTAATGGCTGGCTTTGGTGGAATTTCTTTTGAACTTGATGGGAAATGACTGGGCTAAATTTTTGTATTTTTTTAACAACATAGGTGATAACTGTTTTAATATTGATACAATTAATTAAATATTCGTATAAAACTCTTTTGTTATTATAATTTTGTAAGTGACCTTAATCGGCTGATCTCACATACAAAAAAGATTGCTATAAAATACATGGTATAAGGTGCAAAATCTAATAAAGGATAAATTTACAAAAGGTTGATCACCCCACCAGCTCTCACGGCGAGTTCCCACTGACACAATTTCTTTGTGACGCTCGAGTCGCGACACTCCAGCTTCTAATTCAAACACTCTTCAAACTAGAAATAGACTATAAAGTTAACCAACGAGAAGCTAGTTTCCTTAGCTAGACTTTTCTTATTTACCCAAGTATCAGCTGTCGTTTGAATATTTCTATATATGTGGCGCAATCAGCGTTTTCTAGCGCGTTTGGAAACGGATATTACCGACTGTAATAAAAATGTATTGTGCTCTCCACGGGTTTCACCAAATGTGTAAAACATTATTAATTATTATTTTTTTAATTTAATGAACCATACAAAAATAAAAATATTGCAAATATATAAAAAAAGGTGTGTGTGCGATTCACACACGATTGAATTGAAACTTTTGTAAATCGTAGTATGTATATTTCTGTCTCATTCTTTGCCGGCTTCATTCTACACATATTTGTGTCTCTTACCTGTCGTTTTTTCCGTTACATCAGGTTTGAAATCACAACGATTCTAAAGAAGTTTCACTTCAATAAAGTGATTAATATAGCGACCTTATCACTTATCAGCGTTCTCTTCAAGGTTGCCCAAGGTAGAGAACAAAAATAAAGGCAAAATAAATGTTAATGGTCAAAAAAATGTTCATTTCTCTTTAAATTCCCCAAAAAAAATATTGTATGCCTCAAAACAGTTTTTTATCAATATAATCAGGACCCGATTAAAAGTGCCGTTATTGTAACTTTTTCATCCGACCTAATTAATAATTGCTGAAAAAAACTAAACCAACAAAGAAACAAGTTGTCACGAACTAGAATTATCAAATCCAAATTTAAATGGGACCATATGGCAGGCACCGGCTTTCAAATATATAAGAATCATACACATCGATTGACTCATTAAAGAGTAATCCTCTTATTTTGAAGTCGGTTGAAAGCAGAAACAGCTCACAGCATTTATAATTCTATCAAGCGTATACCATTACAAAATGTACAACTGAATGTCGATCATTAATTCGAAAGCCTGATGAAATAATTTCTCAACAAGCATGACCATGGAATGAATTAGGTCGGACTGCTAACCTCAATGCTGGCTAATCTAATTGGTTTCTACTGGACTTGAATAAAAACTCTTTGGAGCTGGCCTTCCCTAGTGATGTTATCTTGAAACCCCACATTCAACTTTTGTAGAAGCATTTTGCTTATAGATTATTAAATACGTTATATAATTTTTCCCGAGTTATAGCTAACAACGTATATTCTATTTTAAAAATCAGATATTTTTATTAAAGATTTACTCTTGAAATATGAGTATTTTGTGAGCGCAGATTTCAAAATATTGAAAAACAATTTGCATTTTAGTTATTTTTATTAATTTGTTTGAAGTTTTGTGATAAATAATTCGGCCTAACTAATTTACTAATTTTAGTAAAGTTATCTGAACTAGAAAGATATATACACTTACTCTTCTAGGAAACTGGTAATTATAAAAAAGATTGTAAATTTTTATTCTAGAAGAAATACTTTTACATAAAAAACAGCGTATTACTTTAATGAATAATTCAATTAAAACAATTGAGTCATTTTCTAACACTCCCGGTATTATATGATATCCAACAATTGTTTTTTCGTGACAGACACGTATTAAAATCCCAACTTATTTATTTATTTGCAATAATAAATACCCGTAAATAAATATTACTTTGTAATAATAAATATACAACGATGTTGTATTGTTCAGATGGAATAATAATTGGATAAGAAAAGATTCGATAATGATGTTCTACAATCTTTTAGTAGGGTTTACTTTTCTGCCCACGCAAAATATCGAAGAAAAGAAAAATTCAGAAATAACTCAACAACATTTTTATTAGTTTAAGTTTAACGAGACGTTAAGGTTTGTTATGTAGGTATTAACGGTTTTCTATTCATTAATATAATGTTATATGTATATTTTTGTATCAAATTTTTCCGGTTTCGAAATTTATGTTTCTTTATATTATTTATTCAATGACAGTATTTATTTATTAAATTTATTATTTGCACTATTGGGGAAAAAAATATTGCATATGCATTAGGTTCTATACCTCTTGAAACCCTATACAGATACATTTCTTATATTATTGAGCTTCTAAAAATCTTTATACTTAAAGCCTTCATAAAGTTAGTCACGAAATATAAGGAATATGCGATGCGGGTGCTCAAGACATATTAATATAAAATAACTCATTCTGGTTACCTATTCCGACATGCCATAGCGAAGTAAACGCTTCGTAGCAGCTCTACGTTAATTCGTAGCACTTGCTACGGAATTATGCTTATGCAATGATAATGCCGACATACCACTTGTATATATATTAGTATATACTTAGGATTATGTTATCTTAGTATACTTATACTTTTAGGAGTGGTATTTCCCCGCCAGCAACGTTGGTAATCATTGGTTAATATTTATCGGTATGTCCTTTCCTATAACCCCTCATTTTCATCGTTCATACCTTATCTCATAAATTCAGTAATCTATTTGCAAATATTTTATGCTCATGAGCGGTAGTAGCGGTTATTATCAAGAGTCCCATCTCCTTTGCGACTCTAACTACGTCTCTAACATAAAAACATGCATTTTACATACAATATCGGGCAAACGAGCTATCGCGTTACCGGACTTTAAGCAGTCGCTCATAGGCACCCACAAACAGGAGAGTTATGGGTTTGTTGCTGATCTTTAAGGGGCGAGTATGTATTCTGTATCCCAAGTCGTAATGAAACGCTGCGTTAGTTCGTTCCACAGAGGAGAAGCGAGCGGTAAATAGTTCCGCGTGGGCTCTCGTGTCTCAGCACAACACTAGTAATAGAGTCGGCGAGTCTTGTCACGTTTCTGTTCTAAGCCTCAGAGCGATGTAAGCTTGCGTTACTTGTTACTCTAACTCCTTACCTATTGCCCGGCTCCCGCAAATACCTTGAGGATTTTCTGGATCTTTCTAGAATTCGCCCGGTGATTCGATAATTTTATAATGGCTTTCATCCTTATGCGATTTAGTTTTATTATTTGTGTTATTTTTTTTTTATTTAATACCTGTTTCCATTTTTAGTGTGTGGTTTTATTTGTAAAATTTTTATGGCAATGTAATTCATTTTTAAATGCTATTCCTAGTATACATAAAAGTACTACTGAAGTCGAAATATGCACAAACATGCAACCGATATTACATTTTTATTTAAACAATTTTTACAAAATATTATAATTACTTTTAGCTGTCTTTAAGAGAACGTTTTGAGACATCTTTTCTTCTCTAATCTAGAAAATTCGAATTCGAATTTTTTTTTTTGTCTATTGTAGTTTTTTTTTAATAATTTCCATTTTTAATGTCAAATAATGGTCCCTATATTTTTCAATATCCACTACATCTATACACTCCTAGTTGAATCGACTAGCATATTTTATGTTTTAGTGAGAATTCGTTGACACAGCGAAAATAAATGCGTTTTTGCGACGTAGCTCTGCTCATTCGATCATACGATCAATCAATGTTCCACCCTGCCGACAGACAACTATGATGTATGTGTTTTTCTATCATCAATACTTCTGACTCAGTGGCTGGTTGTTATTTATAATTATTATAATGTATTCTGTAGAGCGTTGACAACTCCTAGGGCGCGTAAAGAGGGTGGGTCATGGAGATCATTATGATGACCCTGGGCTAGTTTTTCTATGTAAGATACACTACTTTTCGTGTAGCGCCGGTGAAATTTTTTTCTACATTATTTGTTTTTGTTAAATATAGGTAAATACTTTAAGTACAAGACATACACTTATTAATAGTAGATATACCTTGTTTCTGCTTATATATTACATATGATGATTATGTCTACTTGAGCCATCCCTGGCGACAAATCTGGATCTGCCGTAATGGCTCAAGGTTTACCACTGAGCTGTTGCACAATGAAGTGTACTTTATTTCTCCCTAATTTCAAAATTAATGATGTTAGAATGGAAAGAAAAGCTTGTAATTTAATATTTGTACATATTATTCTTCCAAAATTTCTCATGTATAAAGCATTTGTATGCTATGAAACAAAAAATTTAATTAAAATTTGTTGTTTCTGTAAAAAGTTGTTTCGTTGGGAATCTCGGTCATGAAGCATATCAATAATTTTATTATTTATTATGTCTTGTTAACTTAAACTTGTATAAAAGAGAATTTCAAAACTTTATTTCAAAAATATTTATTGATTTTTTGTAAATCAAATTTAAATTTAATTATTGTAAATTAATGAGGTCTGTTTTTGCATATTCACTAAACTTAAATTAACACATTATTTTCTTCAAATACATCCAACATCTTTATAAATATAGAAGTTCAAGTGCCAATCTTAAAATTACTCAGCGAGTCTTCCCCTTCGACTCTCGATGAAATCTAAATAAGATACTGTTGTACCGACCGATGCATATTCATCCAGATTATTTATGCATGTAAATACAGCATGGTCGAATAGCTTACGACATGTTACGATCAATTAGCTTTGTTATAAAGTACAACAATTTATTTACTGTATAAAATATTTCCTAAATAAGAGTGTGAAAAATTATATGATATAAAGTTTGCTTCATTGTATGTTAAGCTATGCAGTTATAATGTTAACGAAAACATTTCTTCGTTTAACAAACGAAGCTAGGGCGGACCCCTTTTATGTTATATACAATAATAAGCGTAGGTATATACATTAAATCATCTAGGAGGGATGAATATTATATGAATTCTGTGTGTTTCTTTCGTTTGAAAATTAAAAGTTACATTTTACTTTCGAATAATTTTATAACAGATTGAGAAGGTCTAGACGTTGTAATATGATTTCATTAAATACATTTGATATTACATTTATTACTAAACGTATACTTTTAACGAATTCCAACATGTAATATTACAAATTTACATATTTTGACATAAAGAGAAATGAAAATAAAATTTAACCTATGTTATTGTCAAAATCAGTGGGTACTTAGGTGACTAATATATTTTTAAGTGAATTCTTGTTAAATGGATTTATAGCATCCGAAACCAATTTAAAAATTGTAAATTACTTATAACGTTAACTTAATTTCATGATAATTGTTGTAGACGTTTCCGAAATTCATATTAAATGCAAGAATTGCTCATTATAGATTTAAGATTTTAAATAACATAGTAGCAAAGAAAAAAAACAATTTTCACATTTATAATATTACCGTATATTGGTATAATCTTTAGCCGGGGCTAATGCATGTAAACGCACACACAGCGAGTGCACAACAGCCCTGACATCAATTAATTAGTCTCACCCATTAGGCTGGACAAATAAAAGTGGTTATGCGCCAACCCTGGCATTAGTTGATTGGATACGTGTTTATGGAATCAGACGTGCGTTGATTTAACTAGTGCTTCTTTTATTGAAATGGTTATTAGATTTTGTATTGGATTAATTTTTGCCCTTTTTTTTTCATTAAAGTGATAAATATATGACAGGGGCGCAATTTTTATAAAACTGCGTCTCTCGGTAAACACAAAATTCACAATAAGCAATATATTAAGTAATTAATCAAATTAAGCAGGTGTTTCATACGCTTTAAAAACTTTTTTATTGAAAACAATCATATAAAGCATTCACTTCTTCAATGTCAAGTGTAATTATACAATAACAAACAAATCAGAAATATATATAAGAAGAGGTTAATTAAAGTGACATTTTATTTGAAATAATATAGAATAGCATGTCAATAATGCTAGATAAATAAAATTACCAACAACTTTTAAAATACGCCTCACAAATAAAAAATAACACAGTCACAACCAAATGTACCTCTAATACGGAGTGATACAGAAACCGTTTGCGACAAGTTAAATAATACGTTTACTTTGTAATAGGTTTATCACGGCTCAGTGGAGCTAAAAATAATTTTATACAAGGGCAGGAGCGACGATAGAGTCCATAAAACTTCCTTCCATCTCCCTCGAGGGAGCCGTTACACGAATAAAACGCAAGAGAGCTTTTCGGGCTAATTTTCTAAAATCTTCCTTGTTATATTTCGTGTTTTTAATCTGAGCCAAACATTCAATTACGTTCATTAATCTTGTGCTTGTTTTACAGTTTTTTTTTTACTTATATAATATAATATTATGATATAATTAAATTCAAACTCAGTCCTGTTAGAAAAAATTAAGGGACATTTATAAATACTTCATTATATAGATATATCAATTTTATTGACGAAACATCTATATATATAAATGCATCCCTATTTCCCTCGGTCACCGTCGCGCTGCTGGACCGATTACAAAAATTCTTTCACCATTAGAAATCTACAATTACACTGAGTAACATAGGTTATATATAACACAGGCGTATCCGGGGTGAACAGCTAGTATGTTATATATAGAATGAAAAATTTTGCTAAATAACCATACCATTCCTTCCATACGGAAATAACGAACGAAATATATTATAGATACGTATCTATAAATGTATAATCCAATTATAGTATCTGCCAAGTTATTATATTACGTTTAATTACGACGTTATTCAACAAAAGAGTTTTTCTTTTCATTTTATCCGTATTTTATATGTCGTTTTATAATACACATGCTGCAAACATCGGAATGGTTAAAGATAAATTAAACAGACTACATTAAAACATTAAAAACAAATTTGTTTCAATTCCATTTCTAAGTCAATAAAAATATCGTAACAAGCTTTACGATGAATAAATCGATTTTTCGATAACCTTTAGCATCGAGTACAAGAGACGTAATCCTTCACGAAATTTCAAAATGGCCGCTTCAATGAGACAAGTTCGGAAATGTAGCCATTATTCGTGTAGAGCTTTCAATTTTACGGTTCACGGGCGCAGAGGTACAATGATTACCTGACAGAGGACCTACTTGTGACGCATTATCGAAAATTGCTTATCAGTTTTTATGGTTATGTACCGAACTTGGCTCGTAAATTTGAAGACATAGTTTCCTTGGGAGAGTAATATAAGAGTATGTGAACGCTTGTTTTTTAAAGGTACTAATTATGTTATGTAGAATGATTTTGGTTTATTACAATTTGTGTATAGTGTAGAATCATGTATATAAAATGTTATTTTATTAAATACTAGTAAATTATCTATATTATTAACTATATTGTTTATAATAATCTTGCAGTTTATGCATTTTATTAGTACAAGCACACAACAATTAGAAATTAAAGAATATAATGGATTTTAAACGCGATTTATTCATTATATTAGGGGAGTCTCCCCGTGACCACGCTCGCTGTAAAGTGTTCGAAACGTCGGGTTAATAACATAATGAATAAATCGCGTTTTAAATCCGTTAAAAGGTCATTAATTTCTAAATGCATAATACTCGCAAGAAAATACTAAGCACACAATAATTTTATGGGCTAAGTGTAAATGATATAGAAAAATCATTTACATAAAACTGTTATAACAATCTTATAATATGTAGGTGCTATGTTACTGGTTTAATACGTACGCCTTAAAGTTCGTGAACTGTTTTGGCTCGGTAACAGGCTACAATCCAAATATTAATCTTTCCACTATCCTTAAAATTCATGAAGAAAATATCTACGTTCTCGATAAATATAGACGTTTTAATCCCATGTGAATTTTTGTATGAAATAAAAATTATTTAAGGAAATGAAATAATATTATTTTATAGAAGAAACTATTAATTAAATTATCATTAATTGAGCTTTCACCTGTTCGTATCCCTAAACGGACCGACTGATAATTAATTTTATGTGCCTTTCACTGGCAAATATGTTTATAAGGAGCATCCTGCTTTATTTTTATTTTAAACAGTATAAAATATACGCTGATCCTTCGACTACCGAAGAGGGCTCACTGAAAACCGGTATTATAACGTTATACTGCACAGACCCCATGCTTATGTACTCTAAATTATTTCTAATTATCTGTGGGGCATTCCATAATCTTTCTTTGTTTTATTAGTATTGCTAGAAACACGTAATTTTAATTAAATGCGACGAAGATGGCGTTTGATTGTCATATTGTTATAAGTATGTGTGTATTTTCAATCCCATTATTATAACAGCGTATTTAGTATAATGGTTACAGCGTTAGCGGATAACCAAGTGTTCCTGAATTCAATTCTCGGTGAGTATGAACAAAAAAAAAAATTCTTAGTCTTAAAGGACACAGACAACTGATCACTTACTTGCCCGTATGGAAAATCCATCAGTGATGCCAAGAGGACGCGGGATGTCACCTATTATAATGATTTAAATGTCCTCTTTAAGAACTGTTTAATCTTAGTAGAAAATGAATTCCAGTTAAGTAAATATCTGCAATTCCAATTAATAATGGCTGCAATTCATTTAACTCTTTAATTATAATTTCATCCAACAGAAATTAAGACAATGACATCACCTTAATTAAACTCTCGAGAAATCTAGGCTCAGAATACAGGCAAAGAGGTTTATCTGTGAATTTAATCTGACTGAATCTAGTTTTGAATGAGGACAATAGTACTGCGAGATGCGGGTACGTTTTATGAAACATTCAACGGCTGCATGATGTTTTAGTTTATAATTGAACATAGGGTTTTAGTTTTAAATAGGGTTTTAAAATTAGGTTCATAAACTGCTTCTACTAATAAGAACACTTTATTATGAGGACATAGGATTCGATTTTTTTTTGACCGCCTCCTTGGTACAGTTGTTAACGCGTGAGCGTAGAACCGAGGGGTCCTGGATTCAATTCCCGGTGGGGACGGACAAAAAAAAATGTCTCGGTCTGGCAGGACACAGAAGGCTGATCACCTACTTGTCCGTAAAGAAAATCGATCAGTGAAACAGATGTACATCATCTGCCCCATACCCCACTAGGGGACACGGGACTTCACACATAGGATTCGAGTACTATCTGTTCATTATTGTGTAATAAAATCTAGATACATAAAAATAAATCGCCAAATGTGTTGCGGAGCGACTCGAGAACAGCTCGATCAACTTCGTTAATTTTTTTTTTTTTGGTATTTTTTGTTAAGGTACCCTGAAGAATCTAATGAAGAGATATAACGTATCACGAGTGAAGCCAGCACGGACTGCGAATATAATACTAGTTTGATTCTTTACTGTCCTTTGGCAATATAAGTAATATAGTTAAAGAGGTTGTTTTGTTAATCGAACTTATCTCATACTGTGGTGTTAAAATCCGTTGTTATCACATTTATAGGCAGTATTATTATAAAGTCTTATATATAAATAAAATAATGATATCTTAAATACGTAGCGGCTAAAGAAATTCAGCCGAGGGTCACGTAAAATTAAACGAGACCTTATCTGCATTTAGGTATATTGATCTTAAATTTTTATACTCTACCGTTTATAGCAGGCAATCATGATAAATCTTGTAAAAACCTAAACTTTAAATGATAATAACATGACCTTACTTCGCAAAAAGCGTTTGTGATTAGGTATACTTTGTACCTGTTAAAAGATGAAGGTTAATAATATAATAATAATAAACGGGCATATACACTTATATACTGGGTGAAACCGGTGCCGGTGCTGCCCCCTGGTTGCGATTTCTGGTAACGCATGTGGGAGCCTATCGACTGCCCAGGGCTATATCTCTACATGTAGTGCAGTCATGGGCAGGCTGCGGCTAATGTCCCATAACACATTAAATTCTCTAAAGGGCCTCTGCGTGTTAGACCTGTGTCCCCACGCAGGCCTTAGAAAATACGGAGTACTTTCCTTGCGGAGGTACGAGAGTATTATGGACAGATATAAATTGTTTATTGACAAAATTTGTACATATTGTAGTAATGAACTCTCTGACTCCCAAAGTAGGTAAAAACCTGTATGTCAGAAGATAGATTTAGATTATTATACAACTCTAAACTTCAGTCGAACAAAAAATCCCACAAAATAAATGTATATATTTATTTATAAGCTCTTTGTTTACACCACGGTTGTGATTTGCAATTCTGTCTGTTTAACATCACGCAAAAATTGCTTAGAATTGAGTGTAATCCAAGATTTCTAAATTAATTTCAATTCTACCTACTGGACGAACAAAAAGAATCTGTAGGTACTAGAAAATAAACAAATATATATATATAAAAGAAAGTGTTAGCTACACTATTTATAACTCAAGAACGGCTGAACCTTTTTGAATTTTGTTTAAATTGAGTTTTTAACCCGAAAATACAACGGCAATGGGGGCGTTGTTGGGAAAGCTTTAAGTCTGAAGATTTTTCTATCCACTACGCGGGCAAAGCCGCTGGCGGAAAGCTAGTTAAACATACTTTTGATTCGTTTACATGGTTAAAACATAAAAGAAATCTTTAACAATGGACGAAAAGTTATGTCTAAAAGTACGATCTCAATTATACAAGAGCGGTGACTGTTCAGCTCTGCTCCGGTTTTTCGATCTGTGTAGGTACGGTCAGCAATATACTCGTAAATAAGCCCGTGTAACCAGTATTATTCTTATTACATTTATAGACACTTGAGGCAGGTACCTATATTTATATGCATGATTAGACTATTTAACTATTTATTTATGATTTTATGGGTATAAAAATTGTGGCCACATATAACTGATGTGCATGACAATATATATTTATAAAACTATATATACCTATAATTTAAGAACACATGTATTGATGTTTATAAACTAATACATTGAATGACTGATGATTTCAGAACAAAATCTATTATTAAATGCTAAAATAACAAATAACAACTTCACAAAAGCTATACGTATTAAGATATTTATATTGAATCATTTAATGAATTTTGATGATATTTTAATCACAAGAAGATTATTTTACGAGATTAAACTCGTTAACTTAAAGTCTTATATATCGACAACCAAGTAGCGCTACATTTTTTGGCGGTATTTTTCTGGCTTTCCAGTAGGTACATCACCGAGTAATCCAGCGTTGCAAGGATTTACAAAATGGCTGCCGCTGTAGAAATATTCAGCCCTGTATCGGCCGCGGTTAATTACTGTTGCATATTTATTGGTCGTTTGAATAAATCGCTCGCAGCGAATAAACCTTTAACTTGTATTAAATATCTAAAAAAAATTCAGCTGTTTTTGCATAATTTTTTATATGAAATATAAATTCTGTTCTGTCTAGACGTTGCTGCTCGGCTTTCGAATCGCTCAAATTACCACAAAAGGTAAGATTATACTTACGCGCGTCTATTGTCTACTGCCTTTGATAGATCTTGTTTTGGGTATCTTCACAAAAGAGCTCTTACTATTCGGTATTATAGATATTTTTGTTTCTTATTTTTAAGATACTTAAAAATGATAAAAAATAGAATGTAAGATTTTTAGAAAATTCTCTAATAAAACACTCAATTTTAAGTTGTATAACAATATTCGAATATAATTTGCATTCAATTAGTAGTATGTGAATGATACTGTGTTTCGTTTCGGGAGCCGCTTCCTGTTCCTCAACCTTCCCAGTCCATTCCTCTACACCCATCATCAATCTTATCCTTATCTCTTATCTCTGAAAAGCGGGAAATGCATTTTCAGAGGCCCTGTCTTTGCAAATGTTTATGGGCAGTGGTGATCGCTTACCATCAGGCAAAACACCAGCTCAGTTGCCTGCTATGACATAAATAATAAATAAAGTCCACTTTCTTTAACCGTCTCCTTGGTACAGTGGTGAAGACATGAGCGTAGAACCAGGGGGTCCTGGGTTTGATTCCCGGTACAAAAATCGTCTTGTTCCGGCAAGATACAGAAGACTTATAACCTACTTGTCTATACTGGAAATTGATCAGTCAAACACATCTATATTATTTGCTCTTAACTCCAAAGCCTTGCATCCAACCGGGAATTTAAAAAAAACATCTTTCCCGCGCAAACAACATTGGTCTAAACTCAAAAGACACAGATAATAAATTTTCTCAAGAAACAGTATTGATCAAAGGAAACCGCTGCTTTGTGGAACGTCTGAGCGCAACAGACAAATATAAAGTCTTTGTAATTGCTAGACCATTGTCCGCTGGCAGTTTTGACTGAAGGGGTTGTGATTAAAGACCGACTCGCATTAGTTTCCGTTTTAGATATAAATTCTAAAATGACAAATTGTATGTCATATAAACAATTCCGTTTTTTTTAATCATTACAATTATAAAAGATTCTCCCTCTGCAAATATTAATGAGCGATCACTACGATCGCTTACCATCAGGCGGACCACCAGCTCGATTGTCCATACTAAAATAAGAAACTGCACAGAATCTTTTGAATAAAAATATTTTTGTATATATTATGTATATTGTATTTAATTTAATTTGTATTCATAAATTTAATATTTTTAACGCGCTTCGCTAATAGCTTCAATATGCGTTACTGTTTTTAAGATTTTGATGCACTTTAAAAAAATGGATTAAATCTTCAAACTTTGTACCCATATCAAGGATGCGTATAAGTGCTCTGTATTTGTATAAGAGCAAATGAGACGATTTGGTTGAGTCTATCATTAAAGCGTGCTTTTTAGTTTTTTTCTTTATCATACATTCTATAAAAGTTATACTACAAGTGTGTAAGTATATTAAAAAGTTCATTGAGTGCAATGGAACGTCGAAATCCTTGTTCAATACGGTCCGGAGCCGGTATCAGCCTTCCTCAATAAAATGCCGAGTCATCGTAGTTTCAGCGTTATCGTGAGTGATTTATGATTGACTCCATTTGATCTGGTTTAATGGACGTGCTTTAATTTTCGTCCGAGATAAAATTTCTTATGTGAAATTGACACGAACTTTAACACAAGAATGTTATCTTTATGCCCTATTTCGCTGTCCATTGCTAATGAAATCATTGTCGAGTTTACAAAGATTCAGGAACACGCCCCTTCATAGGCTATATTCATTTTGCTTTCCAAACACGTTGTTTTTTTAAACAGGTAAGAAAACATTGTATATACCGCCATAGAAAGTAGCATGAAAGAGTCATGCCACACTTCTACCGATTTGAGTTCCATTACATTCCAAATCTCGGGAAGACTATCGAGGGAAGACTAACCCCGTAGTAGGGGTTACAGCCCATCCAACAATTTCTTCACAAAGACTTACTAATAAATTGTTCTATGCGTATAAAGATAAAGATTGTTATAAGGAATCAACTAGGGTATACCTCTTCGGTATATCTATGATTAATTGCCAATCAAGCCCTTAATATCTTGTGTTTTAAATTTACTATTAATATTTTGTGCTTTATGTGAAGCATCTTATCATATCCAATACTCGTTATTATTTGGCTATTGTAAAAAGTTAATTGTTTATTGTAGTAATTTCAATACAACATACTCGTACTTCAGAAGCGCTTGAGCATTCAGGGGACTAAAATAGACAGACACACACATTTATACAATCAATCAATCAAGGGTGTAGGCTCTGTTGGTACGCAAACACGAACCATATTCTGATTATATTCTGAAGAAATAAGAATTTTTTTTTTATTTTAACAAAAATTTTTTGATTGTAATAAAAAATCACTGTTAAATTGAAGAATAATTAAAAAAAATCAGTATATTAGTTTGGTTTTTTAAAGTCTTTGATATTTTTTTTCGTATTAAAATTTGTGACATTTTCGTTTCGATACACTATGAAATAGCCGAATTCTAAAGCATTTTTTCTGTCTATTTCCTTACTGTTAAGGATCATGTACTTCAAGGGATTATATAATAAGCTATTAGCTCGTGTAGTCTTCTGACACATAACCGTCAGACAAATCTTGTCTTAAAGTTTTTACTGTCAATTCGAAATGTGATCTCGCGCGAAACATTTCATTCTACAGAAATTCACAACATTTATGGCCCACTCTGCGACACAGACGGACGTAAAATTTTCCACGCTACGAGCTTTTTTATCTTGAAATTTTAAAGAGAATGGAAATTGCGAACTGGCGTCGTTGAGATAGTATCGTAAATAATTTACTTCCCTTATGTTTATGAAGGAGGTAATTCTCATATTTCGCTTCGCATTAAAACATGGTTAGCTTTTCTTTGTGATAAATTAACGCAAGTTGGTTTGTATCAATTTTAACGACCTTCTTCTTCGTAAGAACTTTGTATCAGCACTCTCAAACGCCGGGAATATAATTACATTGAACGCAGCGTTGGTATTCACTTCAAATTGTGTTTATCCAAATTTTAAAGATGTTCATCTAACGATAATCGAATAGTCATCGAATGGTCCTTCGAGTTTTCTGAGTCCGTAAAGCTTTTTGGATAAATTATAAACAAATATCACCTCATACCAGAATTCAATGAAAAGCGAAGAAGGTCACGTTACAAAAAGAAATACCAAATCACATGACTAACGCAGTGTTGAGAAATACAGCTCGAACGTGTAGTCAGCATTTTGTTATCTCAGGAGGGGACAATAAATCTTCTCCGATAGCAATGGTACAGCGTTCGGCCGGGGCATTAAGCCGGGTGTCCACTTGATTCCGGTGCATGGACCAGCTCCACAAACCATCTGTGATGACGGATTAATCCATGGAGCAGGGAATTCACGCCTTGTGTACATTGGGCATTTTTACGCTTGTTGAGTATTGAAATCATTGACAATTAGCAACGTATATTAACGTATTATGGTGTGTATTGGTTTGAATCCTATTTTATATAGACTACTATTATTAGTAAATGCGAGTTAATGCAAAAAAATAATATTTATTACTAGCTTCTTTCTATATCCCGCAGGAATATATATTATTGTATATTATTCCAGTTGAGCAGCTATCTATCTACTATATATCATAGGTTGGGATTTGAATTTGTTCATTAGTTTTCACGTGAAAGAGTAACAAACATCCATACATACTTTTGCGTTTATAATATTAGTAGGATAGGAAACCAGGAACCCTCTAGCCTTTGAAGCTTTATTTTTGCGACAAGAGTATCATTTATAAGCAACACCGCACTTTATTTGGTTCAAATTGACTGGTTGGTTGGTTCAAATCAAAGAAAATATCCAATTATTGGTATAATGCTTATAATGGTACACAATTCTTACTACTGACTTCGCTGTTCGTCTATCTGTCTATTATCTCATGTATCGTGAATAGCTATTGCCGCTGTAACAACAAATTATAAAACATCGAGGTTAAGCAACGGTTGACAAGGTCATAAATTAGATGGGCGAAGATTAGTTGGTCTTTAGCTTTTTTGAACAAAATTATTAGTGTCGCGAATCCGACTCGCACTTACTGGACTGGTGGATTTCTTTCGTTAGGTTTTTCAGCAGTATTACGATCTTGTATAAGAATCACTAGAGTACATTCGAAGCAGAATATTTAAGAGGAAACAGAACACCAACAACAATCAACAATCTGACAAACGACAAAGAAAATAACCTTTTCTAGTCATATAATGACCTTGTACAAATTCTTTCAACAAAATAAAATGCTCTTTGCAACCCTGTTCAATACAGTAGTGATAAATAACACATTTGTTGCATTATATATAGCTACTAATTTGAATGATCAACAAATTATAAAATCATTTAATTGTTTTTATTCTCTCACAAATCACATGAGTCCTTCGATTTGGAAAGCAATAAAAATAACATTGAAAGGACGCCTTTCAATATATTTAATATTAAAATTAAATCGTAAAATTCCTTACGCAGTGAACCTTTGTTAAAATTTATCGTCATAAAAGAATCTGTAACGTCGTAAACCGGAGATTTTCGAGAAAATCACTCGAGCAGGTTCTGAATATCCAAAGAAATGTATTCGTTTAATTTAATACTTTTCTCGAATTATATTGAATACTGGATGGGTAAATATTGATATTTGATTTCAATAAGTTTGCAAAAAGGATCTGATTTTCGTCTATAAAAACAGAGCGTTAGAAAGTAAGGCAAAACTTTTCTCATACAAGTACCTAATATGATAAAGGATTTATATTATATTTATATTAATACATTTTATCTATACACAACACATTATTTGTTTGTGTAATAAACACATTTTAAACACCCACTTATAGTCATTATTCAACGAAAATTTCCCTTTATTAAAATGTTTTTATGAATCAATCAAATTAAATTTCAGTAACACGATCAAAACAGAATCAATTCACGATAAAATCAATTAGAACACTTACAAAACATGTTCCCGTCCATTTCATGTCCCTTTATTAAATGCGACACAAAATTAGGCTGTATTTAGTATATTTGATCCCGGATTTGTGTGGGCTGGCCGTCGATTAAACTAATACGATAGATAACATCGCATGACAGCTGCGTGCGAATCAGCTCAGTGCCGGATTCCAAATAACCTATACCTTAGCACCCGAAACAAATAATAACTTATGTAATAATAATAAATAATGACAAAGGAGTTCTGTGTTTGATTTTGTGTTTGGACTTCAACTATCTTCATTCTTTAAAGTGATAGAGAAAAAGACAAACAGGCTATTAGGCTTAAGATATTTCAGCATAATGCATAATATTAATAATTTTAATATGGATTAAGTGACCCTGCAAACTACAGCGTGATGAATTTTCTTGAGATTTCCTCAACTGTTTTAATACCTATACCTAAAATGTAAGATTTAACGAATATTTTTGGACGTTTTTCATTTTTTTTTTTTTCAATTATGTCACCATGCTTACTATAAATTGATGATCTCTTGTGATTATCAAAATTTTAGTTGAACCATGATAACGTGATGCAAATAAATTAAACGCTAGCCCACGAGGCCTCGAGTCCAAGTGTATGTAACCCCTAAATACAGTACTGGTTTCGATTAATGAGTCGGCACGATACACAGTACATTTTACTTGACAGTCAATAGGCAGTAAGTAGTAGACCGTACACGCAATAGAATTTAACATTTATAGTGTGTTTCGAGCTTCATTTTTAATTATTCTACGTAAATGTCTATAGACATTATTTTTTCTTTATTTAATCGTCCCACAACATAGATTGCAACATAAAGAACAAGATTGGTTTGTTTGTAATTTTGAAATATTAGTTTAGAATTTTTTTTTATGTCATAGCGGGCAACTGAGCTGTTGGTTCGCCTGATGGTAAGCGCTGCTCGCTTGTAAAGGATAGATAAGTGATAGGGAAAGAATTGACGACTGGAAAGAAGAAATGGACTGGGAAGAGTGAGAAAAAGGAAACAGGCCTTCCGCTCCCTCCACTCATTATGAAACACAGTAGCATGCTACTATTTCTCGACAGTTTTCTGAGGAGGAAATACCACACACTATGAACAGTCGATTCAAAATTCGAAAGAAATAGTGGAAATGAGCGAATGTCACCCAAAAATGGTACTAATTCGATAGGCGGTAATTTCGGCCTATTTTTATGCAAAATATTTATATCTCCATGTGACGGACTTGGTTGCGAATATTGCGATTTAATTCTTATAATCCTGCTATATAAAGACTCGAATGTGACTAGGCTTTTATAATCAGGTTTCGCGGTAGGAGTTAATGACAATAAGCGAGTATTATATTCATCTAAATATTTTTCAAATCTTTCGCGTAATGATTCTATCCGCGCGGACTCGTCAAGGAAACTTTCCATCAGCGCGGCGTTGTTTTGAATATTTAGAGATAAATCATAAATTTTTTGCACCATTTCGAATATAATTTCGCGTTTAGCTAATAACATAGATAACTGAGAATCATGCATATCTTCCGAATCATTAAAATCCGAAGCATCACTATCAGCTGACTTAGTATTTTTCTTAGGCGGCATTTTTAACAACAAATGTATTTGTATTCAACGTTAAAATGTTATAACAAGTTACAATAACAAGTAATACGACTAAATAAAGTAAGTCAGTGACGCAAGCGCTAAGAACTGAGTACGTAATTATGGTCGGATTACGGAATGTCGTAGGTAACAATATAGATATCGATTGCGGGTAGAAAAATATGACGATATATATTCGATTTATTTATTTATTAATTATTTATTACATTTTTATGATTTATGATGATTTTTACGTTATAAATATGGATAAACTAGTTGAAAATTGTTTTTACTTATTATTTTTATTATAATAAACACGTAACTTAATGTCACGGGCGGAAATAAAGTATATTTATGCGAATAAAAGTAGATGACGCAATGTCGGTCTACGCTGTATGTTATAGTATTTCACAATGAATATACTATTAAATCACTTATTAGGGCCTACAGGAGTCTCCTAACAAGGGCGGTTGGATTATCCAGGTGGATATATGCGGTAATAAAGTTCGTAGGTACCACAATATGGTTATACGGTTCGAAGGTACCACACAATGGTTATATCCGGCTCGAAGGACCACACTATGGTCGCGCCAATATATATTAATTTCGATATTTAAGCGGACTGTAAAACTTAATCTACGTGGTGTAGCGAAAAAGGGAAAGACGGGAACACACGTTACATACCTCGTCTGAGGGAGTAGCGTCCAAGCAAGCACGCGGCACAGCACCACGCGGTCAAGGGTCCTCCAGCTCGGGCCAGGCAGACCAGATCCAGTCCTTCACTCCACACACACACACACACACACGCGGCGGTTCAGCGCGACCGAATGGGAAGCGGCTACACTAGCACAATGCCTGAGATATCTAGAGAACCTCGTGGAGGTTCTCCGGCGGTTGCGGGTTACGATCTTTATAAAAGATCTCTTCGATTGATGCGGTGACAAGAAAGCCTCATAAAGGCTCTCCGGCGGTTTGCGAATTATACACGAAATGTCTAGAGGCCACGTGAAGGCACTCCGGCGGTTATTGAGATCCGATCGTCACGGAAGATCGATGGAGACTGTGTGACTGTATATGCGTCACTACGTCCAATAAGGACGTTGCGGTTGCTTTAAAGGCGTGCGGTGATTGGTTGTGCTCGCATGTAAGGAGGGTAGTTGGAT
>NC_052107.1:1265844-1277489 GCF_012273895.1 Zerene cesonia
AGGGTGGTCGTAGTTATGCCGCGTTAACAAATACGACATCACTAGCATGTACTGCGGGTGGCCCCGATATAACTATTTTAATAATATTGGCGTTACCACATAGCAATGAAATTCAGAATTACCCACCAAATATAGAAATTACGTAATATATGTCTAACTCGTAATATAATAAATTAAAAAAATACTGTTATAGAAGTGAACATTAAAACGATAAGAACCATAAGATGAATGTATTTGATGTTTCATTAGAAGGTATCCAATGAAACATTGAATGCATTCATCTTCTGTTTCGCTAATTGATTTGCAACTGACATTCTAAAAAAGGAGGTTCTTAAATCGACTTTTTTTGTTACTATATAATTCGGTGTATTTACAAATGATAGGCGTAATTATTTGTGTTTGGTGGAAAATTGTTGTAATTTTGTCCCTTTGTAGAATTTAGAGTGGTAACTCCCCGCCTGAAACCTCGGAGACCTTTTTGGTAGAAAACCAAAAAGTTTATTAGTTTTCATTACACACTGGCAATAAAGTTCACCTTTATATGAGGCTGCTACAATGGTGTATCTTTTAATTAGCCTCAACTAAGGAACGAACCACTAGTTCGATTGTAGCGTAAAACCTACGTTTGGTAGACCAGATGGTCTTCGAAATACGCTATGTATAAAAGAGATATATAGAGTTAGTAATCTGTTGTTTGATTTTACGCGAGCATTATACATTTAGAAATTTATTAAAAATTTAATTAAATTTATTCATTATATTATTAACCCGACGTTGTCTGTTGACAGTCTCCCCATGACCACGCTCGCTGTAAAGTGTTCGAAACGTCGGGTTAATAATATTATAATGTTAAAAAGTCCTTAATTTCTAAATATAATATAGTTATTTTTTCTAAGTTTGCTTATAAAAACGTCAGTATAAATAGTAGGGTATATTTCTATGAAATAACAAAATTTCCAGGCATTTGCGAAAATTATAAGGATAAAACGGAGAATATTAAATCTAAATAGACTTTAAGAGTGCGACTGTAACTGAGTAGCTCTGGGATTCGCTTATTTAGCTGTTATAAGTTCTGAGGAAAAATGAAAATTGGCAAGCCTCGGGAGAGTTTGAGTAACAAAACTAAAAGTAAAATATTTCTGCCTCTAAGAATTCCACTGTAAACTGAAGACTCTTTAAGTTTCTAAGGAAATTATATTTTAAAGCGGACAACAAAAAATAATGCTTCTAATTTTCTTAGTCGCTTCAATTAAACTAAATAGCACTTGCGATACATTTTAATTATTGCGAAGATACAACTTTATGACATTAAAGGCATCATCATTTTATACAAATTTCATAAATATTTCAAAAACGCTTTTAACAAATTGTATTTATAATAATAAGATATAATATTCTTCATACAAAATGCAATAATAAGATATTCACACAAAAAGAATCACACCAATCGTTTAGAAATCTACGAGGTAATCAAGTAATAAAACCAAAAAAAAATATAGTCCATTTAAGAACCTCCTTCATTTTTAGATACGTCACTTAACATAACTGAATTAATACAAAGCAACTTGGCGACTATTTATTTTGACCATTTCACAAAAAATATAAAACTTATAGATATGAAGTATTACAGTTACATAATTGTCAGCATCATTAGATGCAAGGGCGCATAACCACTGCACCTCATTTGAGGCACATATTAACAAGACGCGTGTTCATTGCACCCTATTTGCTATGTGTCACGAAGCCGCAGCAGTGTTCCGGCGTAATCTATATGCTAAATTTCATCCAAAACCGTCTAACACCGGTTTCTCCATGCGATCAACATAAACATCAGAACATGTAATCTCACAGCCCCATAACAGGAACGCAAAAATATGTGTGCAATGAATTTCGACTCAAAGACAGATTGCATCATATTTTTTGTCACAATTCTATCCCGTGCAGAAATGTGTCAGAGCATAATTTCAATTTTACGTAAAGCTGCAGGGAATATTAATCAAAGGAATTTATTATAAACTAAAAACGGGACATCTGAATCGAGTGAGCTTGCTAATTAGAATGGCCGGCGTAATGAGCTCTTGCTTCAAGTGCATGATTAATTACGTAATACGGTATAATAGTGATAATTAATGTGCATTTTGTTGCTTATCTTTAGACTCGTGTTGATGAATGGGAAATAATTATTTGCGTTTTTATTTCAAAGATTTTATTTAAGAGGTATTGTTATTTTCTGTTTGATATTTTAATAAATTGCGATTATTTTTTTGCTTACTTATTAGTATAGCAAATACTTCTAGATATTTTATGTAATTCTAATTAATAAAAGACGTGATTTGTCTGGACATTTAAAAATGTAAGAAAATATGACCTGATAAAAAAACCAACGAGCAGAAATCGATTATATCCCGATTAACAAACTTAAAGTAAAATGATGCTCAATGTGTTCAAGCAGTTTTACTGGGATTTCCACGTAATGTAGGAAAATCTTTCATCAATTCTCCAGTAATTCAGCTAAGTAGCCAGTTAGGTCAAGAGGATCGATCCCTTCCCCAACGAAAGCTAAAGTTAATAAACTAGTACTGAGTCTGAGAATGTATTCTACAAAGCAAACTTAACAGACGCTCGCCTTAAACGAAATACATCTACCATTCGCGAAATTAAAAAGAATGCTCGGCGCGAGTGGATTAACTTTGTTGATTATACAATGAACGATGGTTGTTACAGATTGTGACAACCGAAGGATAACGCTATGTGGGAAATCTTATGTGCGGGTTCTGTATCAGAAACTACTGAGAGAGTATCTTACCGATTTCATTAATAAGAACGCATTCAATCGAATTCAGTTCTACGCACATGAGTTCACATATCATATAAAATTCGATTAAAACATACCGATTTAACAAACGAAAGACGTCAATAAGATAGGACATATATAACAAAATAAAAATTAGGTTAGAAAAGAAATATTTTCTGAACGTGTGTCGCCGCTTTTCACCCACTATATTATTCATAATAAACGCACTAAGATGCACAATCGCTCCCATAGTACAAGATGCTTATGCATTTTAGCGATGTATAATTAAAAATAATTTTGGTTCAGTTTCCTATTATGGTTGTATGTTGACAAAAACGACAAGATTGTCATATATGAGTATTTTCAAATATGAGCGGTGCACCTGCCCCGTCCACAAGCGCGCCCCACTCTCTAACCTCTGTTATCTAATCTGTGGTATATATCGTGGTGAAACCGGGGGGCGCAACTAATTATAACATATCTGGTGATAAGTACAAATTGTTGTAAATTATAGTTTAAGATAATAGATATAAATATGTAATCAAACAATTTTGATAACACCAGTCAGAGTAGTGTAGTCAGATCGAACTCAGCTTTTGCAAACTAACTAGCTATTTTATTCAGAAATATTTCAATTTGTTGAATTTACGTCTCTGCCATACTGAGGAACTCTAATCGTTAAATGGAACGGCTGTACATCGGTAACTCGACTGAAAGACCATCGTTAGTGCCATTAAATCGAAACATAGAGAAATAGTCCGCTTCTTTTATCGACAAGACTGGCGTAATGTACCTAACCTTTTTCACTAATGCGACGTGTTTTATCGTATCGATATATACGGTAAATATAAGAAAATTGAGGAATTTCGCAATATGAATTTGTCAGGAGTGAAATTAGTATATAATCTTCTGTATGTAATAACGGGCAACTGAGTTGTTGTTTAATCTGATTGTAAGCGATCACCACCGTCCATAAACATATGCAGAGGGAGGACCGCTGCTAATTTGTTGCCCGCTTTTAAAGAGTAAAGAATGAGGTAAGAATTGACGACAACATAAATGAATGGACTAGGAAGCGTAAGTAAAAGGATACGGGCCTCCAGCTCTCGCACTCACCGAACGAAACATAATAGACAGCTACTATTTCACAGAAAACTTCTGGCTTCTTGTATTTCCCGGTACAGCTAGCCTAATTCGTCCCGAAGCGTGCTCGACTCACACACTCAAACATATTATTCAATGAAAAATTCATAAAAAACATTTAATAACATTTCCTCTACGAAATTGTTTAAAGTCTTATCACTTTGAAGCAATATCTTCCACACAACCTGTTCTAACATCTTTATACAGACAAATAGCAAATCGCAACCGGTAGGTGGTTACCTGTCACAGTGATATGTATGCCCCATAAGTCTTCATTTCAATGACCATTCATTTGCGATCGGTCGGGCAGGTCAGACGTCCTTGGGCAGATTAATGGTGATCCGGCTCTTGCTAAGCAAAAATGCTATTTACTCTTGAATATCGTCAACGGAAATTCTGTAGATTTACAGGCTTGCTTTAAGGGATTAAATTAAAATAGGTATTTGGTTCACCAATTAAATATCTATTTTTGATATTATATTTAACAGATTATAATTAAATTTCATGTTTTAAGTATGTTTTATTAATAATATTAAATAGGCGTAATGCCTCAGAATTTATTTTTTCATTAGTGGTATAAATTTCGTTCGCTGAAATATTATTCATTGCATTACACGTTCACGGTGTTGTTTAAATAAAAACGAATTATACATTTTTACACGATTTCATTGATATTTCATTGTTTGAACATTGATCAATCTTCATTACAACGTTGAATAATAACAATTGAATTTATTTGCCGACAACGAATGGCTCGTATTTAAATAAAAGTACGAGGTAGGAGATCCTTTCTCATACTTTTATTTCCTATACCTACTGTAAAAGATAAGAGCTTCTAAAATCGAATAGTATATATATGTAATATTTTTTATCTATAATACAAAAAATTAAAGCCTAGCCGTCTCCGTCCATAAACATTTGCAGAGGTCTACTTCTAAATATCTACCTCTACAAATGCGTTGCTAAATTTTTAAATGAAAGATACAAAAAGGTTTGCCAACGGGAAAGAAGAAATGGACTGGGAAGCGTGAAGAAAAGGATACGGGTCTCCATTTCATACAGTAACGACGAATATAATATGTAATTTTAAAGTCTAATATTTCACAATTGTTATACCTAAACGCACAAAAATCAATTCCAATTGAATAATCACCGCGATTTAGAGTCTACTCCGCCATTATCGTCAGCGTTGCTAGTAATAAAACAGCCGACAAAGCAAATAGACGCTTTTGCAACATACACATGTGCGATATTATTTTTTAATCCGAACATATTGCAGGCGCCGACGCTGGTGACACTAGTTTGTTTGTCTGTTTGCTGAGGCGTACGGAAATATTACTATTCAGGGCGAAAGCGGCGTTCGTTGAGGATGAGTTAGCCGCGTTTTATTGTGGTTGTGCTTCAAAGGCGTATTAAATGGCGAAAGTTGCATATTGCTACAGTCGGCATTTGGTAAAGCTTTAACAGAAACCTGGAGATTATAATATGGCTCGACATATTGTTTTTACGTTTTGTTTCTTAGCGTGCCTTAAGAAAGGCTTATGCCCTTCAGTGGATGATTATAGGCTGATAATGATGATAATTATGATGATTGATTTTACTTGCACTGAAATTTCTTCCAATGGTCAATTATTACAAATTTTATATTGTATAGTGGCGGTCCGCCCCAGCTTCGCTTGTGCTGTATATAGGTTACGTCACTCAGTAAAGATACAGCTTACTAATGGTGAAAGAATATTTGAAATCGGTCCAGTAATTTGTGTGAAAACATCACATACGTACCTACGAATACACAAATGTTTCTTCTCTTGAATAATAGTTTACTGTTTGTAACTTTTATGATATACATCGAACACTTTTATAACTTTTAACTACTTTTTCCGATTTCAAAAAGGGAGGAGGTTCTGAATTTGACAATTTTTTTGCATATAATTTTCAACTGGGTTAACCGATCTTAATGTCCTGTCCGAAGCTAGTGCCTCTCGTGTCCTTTAAATCTCATTTAAGTCTGTTCTAGCTCTAATAATTAAAAGACATTATATATACAGCTTTGCAGTATATAATATACCTCTTATAATGATCATAACCCGTTGAAAAATGCATCATACAATGTATAAAAATAAAACAAAATAATTCTTAAGTAAAGCGCGAATCAGGTCAACATAGTGATAAAAATAGTATCTCACGGAGCTAGGCTCACACGAAATAATTAACTGTGACAGTTTCATCTCGCAACTCATAAGTGCCAGTCTTCACATTTTCCCTTTCCTTACTAGAATAAGCAAAAGTGAGTTTATTTTGTTTGCTTCTTCGTCTTTCATTTTTTATCATAAACGCGGGCGTGTCGCCTGATGGTAAGCGCTACCACCACCCATAAAATATAACATAGAATACTTATTACCACGCAAAGCCCAAAGGTACTAAAACATTTAATTAGAATTTCATTTGACTACTCGAACGAAGCCACGGCGGATAGCTTGTTTGTTATAAAAATGTTTCCAGGCTTTGGCACAATATGAAAAGATTAAATCAGACGCTTCGTGCATCTGAAACCTGATCTATTTTGAAGAGCCGAGATTTATTTTTTTGTTAAATATTTCGTTTTATGTCTTGCAACTAATTTTGTATTTAATATATAAATTGCCATTGCAATTTGTTGTATATTATATATAAGGCATTCCTTTCAAAATTAAAGGTGTTCCGTAAAATTACTCACTTTTCGGAACACGTTTTCTTCAAATGATACAATAATATAAAGCTGGTGACCTAGTTTGTTGGAAGTGCTAATCTCAGGAACTACTGGACAATTTTTTTTAAATTTCTTTCACCGTTAGATACGTAGATACGTCATCCCTAAAAACTATACGCTATATATGTACCACAGACAAAGCCAAGATGGACAGAAATCAAATATAAATATATTTTCATAAAATCACTTAATTTATATACCTACTTGGAAATACGTATACGGATTTTACAATATTCGCTTTGACATCCCCCACATCATTTTCTTTAATATCAAAGCAAATTCTTAGAACCTGGAATATTATTCTGCTTCACCCAAAAATGTTTTAGACCAGCTATATAATGCTCCGGGTAAAATGATATAAGAATCTCGGAAGTACATTTCACCTTGAAATAAGGTACTGTAAATAACAAGGCTTAGTATTGCATGGTACTGCTTTGGAAAATTGCACATGGACTAGGGGTTGGTTAGCGAAATAGAATGGGATAATTGTTAAGATTGTTATTCAAATCATGAAAAACATTGCAATAATTAGCTCGAGCTTTACTTAGTTCATGTTAGGTTTTAATAATGTTACAAACATTGCTTTTAACTCTGTATTTACATGGCAATTACATCGCAACACACCAAGACCCATCTATCAACGTCGTAACGATTAAACAAATTATATCTGCATCAGATGGCGAACAGAACTAGTATATAAAAGAGCGATCGAAGTCCAAACGACCCTTTATAGTGAAGAAAACAATTACATCGCTCTGTTGAACAATTTCCTGGGTAATTGCGAGTCAGTGGCCATTGTAAACGAGTTAATGCATGTATGTCCAGTGCTTTTATTTCGCCTTTAAGTGCAGTTTTATTCCGAATAGTCTTGCTAATGTCTAGCCTTTTGCAGGTTGGAAATTACATTGAAAAGAATTTGTTTCAATAAACTGCATTTATATCTATAGTATGTTTATCTTTATCTTTATAATTGGAAGTATTGTAAGAAAAATGTAATTTCTTACATGGATCGTTTAATTGTGTAATTCTCTGGAACGATTAGACATTCGATTTTATTATTCAATCTATTTAGATAGGATAAGGATAACATATATCACAAAAAAATATTGGATACAGAAAAACGGATCAAGTATATATATACTGATATCTTGAAATCATATCATGTCTGTCTGCCTATCTATCCATCTGTCACCAGGCTGTATCTCATGAATCGTGATAGATAGACATTACAATTTACAGCGTTGATGTATTTCTGTTTCCGCTATAACAAATAATAAAATTTTAGGTAAAGCAACGGTTGTCGAGGTCTAAAATTGTATGGGTGACCAATTTTTTTTGCATATTTTCAACTTAATCTTAGTCCGACTCGCACCTTACCTTTTTTATTTGGTAGATATTTGACTATTTTATTATTTTAAACGCGCGAATAATTTCCAATATAACTATAATATCTATAACCGCTTTTATAATTAATAATCTTAATAATGTACTGTAGCAATTATTGTTAACAGCGACATCTATGCGTTAGGAATGAAACTACAATATTGAACTAGTGACAACTAAATATTCTTGCTGGATTATACCGCCGCTCTCACACCTTTAATTTACGGCCCTACCGCCCACAAGCGTCACAAATGTATAAAAAATAATATTTCGGTAGTTTGCATGATGAAACTCTTTTCAACAATACTATAAATATATACAACACTAGTTACATAATTGCCAAAAGCAGATTTCCTATCTCCTATAAGCAGAGAAAATTATTTTCATATGTTAACATTTCATATCAATAAAATATTTGTGAATGTGGAAGTCGATCAGGCTTCGGTACAAATGCTCATGGGCGACGGTAATCGTTTACCATCAGGCGAACCACCAATTCGATCAGTTGTCTATAAAAACAAAACATTTCTCTCTTCCCTCTTCACTCAAAAGTACTATTACTAGAGACTACGCCTCCAAACCGAACTTAATTATATAATGCAGATTAAGATTACATTTCCAAATCAACCCTTTCGTATCTGATAGTAGGACGATAAATAACAAAACACAATTTTAAAAACAGGTACGTTTTATTGAAAAAAATATTTACACAGCAAAACAAATAAATAATCTTATGTTGTATATTAGTCTATAAAACATTAATTTCATTGAAATAAAATACTATACATAACTACATTTAAAATATTTACATAATACCTTCTCAGATGGTACGACTATGCCATTATCATAATAAACAATTTAACATTTAATATTACGTCCGTATCTCAAGACAAATTTATATTTAGGACATTTAAATGGAATACCTAGGGTTAAAATACGATAATATAAAAACAGTAACGCCACTGAAACTCGTCTCTCGCTAGTTGAATGCATACAAAAAACAAAGAGACGATTTTCACGACGCGTGTAAGCTAAGGTTAATTATATTTATTTATTTATGAAAATTCATAGATCACATTAATGAATATTACACATATTTATCTAACATTGACCGCTGATAACGAATTGTCTATCAAAATGTATTGTTGCACATCTAATGTCCTACCTAACTTTAGAGAATTTATTATCTATACTAATATAATTGTGAAATAAAAGCACGTAAAATTATATTTTAATCTCCCTTGTACCGAATGGAAACGCGAACGCACTCGAAGTGAATCGAAATATCAACTTAATGTTACAATAAAGAGGTACCCGCCTGTGATGATAGTTACCGACATAAGAAATCTCGAAAAGCGCTCCGATCGTTAAAAATCTGTATCACAATAAAATAATTATAATAATTTGTTCAATAATAATAATAATAATAATTTATCGACACGCCTGGCCAATTGATCCGTAAAACTTGTGTCGTCAACTTAACTACTCTAAAGTATAGGCCTATATAAAACTACATATATTAAAAATTCCATCGGAAATATGCTATAAACGGTTAGAAATTGAATAGAAACATTGTATCGTCAGTGTCTCTTGATTTATACTTCGCACGACTATTCCATTTAGTGATAAACATTTCCATCAATGTTTAGGCTAATCGCTATTCCATCTCTTTCCTTCTTATATAAAATTATTTGAACGTGAAAAGGATAGAACACTGTTTAGACTAAATAATTAAAACTTTTTCTTTCATATATTAATGTCTAGTTTATGACGTTTTTAATAAAATCTCGATACTTCCATCGATACAATGTTCCCCTAGACTTACACTAGCATATATTAATCTGATAGTCGCTAGCTGTAAACTATCCTTCTATAAAATTAATAACAAAACTACGGCAAATTAATGCAAAAAAAAACAATAATTACATTTAGTTATAATAATGAATAAATGTGAAATAAATACTGTACTTACTAATGCTCAATGTCAGGCCAGAATTATTGTCAGTTCCGATATTTACACTTGATCAAATATTTTGACTAGAAAACATAATAATATACTTTCTAACAAAACGTAATATACACAGATAAATAGGTATTATTTTTTTTTCTTAATTTTACATTAAATTGTACAAATGTCGATGACGCGAAAGAAACTGCGGGCTCATCGATGTATGATAAATAAATTTTCATTTTTATACAATAATATATAATATTTATGAACTTTTCTATTACGCTACGTTAGAACAACACATAGATTGATATGAAGAATCTCTGAATATGATTATTTCTTGCGAGTTAGCTACTTAGCGATGATAATTAGCAAACACATTTATTTATCTAATGCAGCACTTACTGATATACTGACAGAATAGTTTACTGCAATCATATCAGAAAATCAAGTATGATTCTCTTTAAAAAAAAATCTCTCGCCACCTCCCGTAAATATACAACTTACATTTTACTACCAGAAATCTACAATTTTACAAAAGGCAGCTGTTTTAACGTAATTGAATACAATTTACAAATAATAAAAAAAAGCCACGCCTACATTCCCGCCAAAAATGCAGCTGCCGCGAACTAAAATATCTACATTTAGTCAAAGATTTAATATTTATATGAATAAACTCTTGTGTTGCATTCGACGAGAACTAACGCTACCGCACTGCGGACATGTGCGAAGGTTGAAGCTAAATCTAACACGACTAATTGTAAAATCTATTGCATAATCATTCTGGAAACTATTTTCGATAACATTAGGAACCATCGGAATCCATTAATTAACGCTTTTATGTGTCCACGAAGAGCCGCGCGTGGATCGCCTGCAAGACTGGACTGACAAAAAAAGAAGGAAAGATTTAAGAAGAATGCATCCGCATTTTAGAACCACATGAGAACTAAACATAAAATAAATTAGCCCTTTCTTGTTTCTACATATATCCATATTTCAATATTACAATCTTCTACGTCATCGCGCATTCCTGAGCCTCGGCTCGATCTTCTGCACACTCTTCTTGAAGTGTTTCTCCTTCTTGACTCTTTCCTTCTTCTTTTTGGGCGTGTCCTCTTCGTCCTCGCAGCTGCCGGCGCTACGTTCCGTGTCACTTTTCTTGTCGAGTTCCGCCATCGCGTCTTGTATCGCGTTCTCTAGAAGCGTGTTTAATTTTCTGCTCCTGTGATAATGGTTTTTAGATTAGCGAGAGTCTAGAACGGGCTTTATGTAAGTGACACATAAGGTCGTTTGCAGACCTTACGTCTCTACAAATGGCCGATTTTAGGTCCAATCGGATAAAGAAAGGATTGACGAAAAGATTTAAGAAAAGATCTGAGAAGGGAAAAGAATAGAAAACCCTAGAAGAAACTAAAGAAAAGAGAGAAGAAAAGAAAGGAAATAAAGAACCCTAGAAAGGTCCTATTATTTTTATTAGAATAGTATTTATTTAAATTATAAAACTAATGACCCCTTTTTAATGAAATAGATAACGCGAAAGCGTACAATATAATATTCAAAATCGAGTTTTCCAACGAAAATCTTTTCGATGGCTTGCTAGCTTCACGACATTTCAAAAATCAAAACAT
>NC_052107.1:1278489-1298667 GCF_012273895.1 Zerene cesonia
TAATAAATGTTATTTGCAGTTAACAATTTTCTTTTTTCTTTATTACAATATTTATGGCAAGACTAGGTATATTTAAATGCCTTTACGTAACATTTCAACTGTCGCATGGTTAAATGAAATTGCTTCAAACTTTATTGTTTTTATAGAAATAAAATGTCAAATTTCAAATTTCCTATCACAAAATTGTTTGTGAATTAGAAAACAAAATTTTGATCTTGCAAGGTTGCAAATTCCTTTCCTATTCCTACTTACCGACTTACCCGTAGTGAGACAGATTCAGTAAAACAGACGTTAGATTAATCATAGTTACTATTATAGGTAATAGATAAACAGGTCGCAAAAAATACTTAGAATACCAATATTTTTTTTTTTGTATACAACCTTGAAGAATACCTAAAATGTAAAATGTTTAAACCAATAAAACTAAAAATCGCTAATGATTTAATCCAGTACAAATATGTATTTGATTTTATGTCATCCGATAGATACTAAATTAAATAATGACAATGTCATGTTGGGTTGGGTTAATTTTACAAAGCTTCGTTCTACAATAATCCATTTTACAAAAGCTCACGCGATTACAACAATTATTCATTTATTACAACGATGAATCTCTTAAATTTTGAAAAGCCTATAATTATAATAATTATGAAATTATTATATTTTCCTTCATAATGTGTACAAATAATTTCGGACAATTATTCTATAATTAAAATAAGCCACTAGATGGCGCCACAAGACATTCATAATGAAACTTTGTTACATTGTTACAACACATATAACTTATAACAGACAATATGTGATTTTATCATAACTTCAAACCACCCGTGTACAATGTATAGCATAATAGTAATGTTTTCCTTTTGATGAACTTTGAAATAAAGCTATTTCTTTTACAAAAAGAAACGGCTGTATCAATATAAGGTATTTTATATTAGTACAATTGACATACCTAGGATCTCTTGCGAATACTAGGAGCCTGAAATCCATTGACTAATATAAATTAAAGAGCTCTCCTTTCATGTACCCTTACAACCTATACTATCTATATGACTTCCGAGACCCAACTCAACTTATATGAGCCATTGGAAACGCAACCTTATATAATGAACCCCGCACTTTAAACTTTCCTACAATCCCCTGCACACCTTTAGGGCCCCAATTCATTTCCTATTAACCATTAGACAAGGCAAATCTAATTCCTATATTTGACACCTAACAATCGCACACACCCCGAGACCCCAAGGGCCTCAAGGACTCTAAGGCCCAAAGAACCCTAGGGCCCCAAGCCTCGACCGCCAACTCACTTCCTGTGCTTCATCCGCGCCGCGTGATGCGCCTCGAGCCCCTCGGTGAGCGTGAGCAGGCTCTTGTCCGGCACGCAGCTGGGCGGCCGCTCGCCGAACCAGCGCACCGCCCACGCGCCCGCCCCGCTGCGGCCCACCAGCTTGCCGGGCCACGACACGTAGCCCCGCACGGGGCCCCACACCAGGTCGCCCACGCGGAACTTGGACGGCTCCTCGCCCTTGCCATCTGGCCACACCGAACGCGTTACACTCTCCGCCCGGTAACTTGGCAAGGGACTGACTATGATCACTTTTATTATTCCACATTAGGGATAATTCTTGATCACTTTGCAGAAAGTTTAGAAAAAGAGAGATTCTTATAGTGCGCATGAAACGGCTCTTGCCAAGTTACTTGCCGGAGACTGTAAGCGGATCCGGCGTAGGGATCCGAGATCCGACACCGTGCCGCCACCAGTGATCGACCGTTGGTCGTTTGCTTAGCGTTATGTGGGGTAGCCTATGCAACTTTATACGTTAAAACCTCGAAAATTTTACCTACCAATTTGTGTGACAGTTTTTTTTAAACAACAATGAAGGGTATTTTGAACACTATTATATATGTGAGTATATTTTAATGCAGATTAAACTTAAAAAGATAGACTAGAGTATTCAATATCTATACTATACTTATTATTAGGGCAATCGTGCTTTGATTCATGGGGTGAACTATCTCGGAATTATTTATATAAATGTAATGACTCCCATTATCTTTCTTTTTTTTTAATCGCAATAAAAGTTGCAGAGGCTATTGTATGAAGATAAACATATTTTGTGCGATAAATGATTTACAAGCTCAGAGGTAGCGTTAACATTTGAGAAGCTTAAAGTTAAACAGAATATGCTTGAGACAATTCTTTGCAATGTTTAGTGTGTGAAATTGTAAGGGAAAATATTCTGTTAGCTTTTGGAAAGTCATTTAAAAAACGAAAACAGTATTATAAAGTAATAATTTCATTTTAATAGGTTGAAAAGGTTATAGGTTGAAAGAAAAATTCTATTGTAATTAAGGTTCCAAAAGCCAAAGAATTACATTGAAATTAATATACATAGAAGGAATGATTATTCACAATGTTACAGTAATATGAAAAAGTGCTTACTTACAATGAACACATGGAATGATGGCTTTATAATGATGCGTTAGTAATGGATTCCCAATTTGTGAGCCAATTTTTTAGTTACTTCGAGTGCAATGGAAAGCAAAAGACGAAGCCCAAGCGAATGCGTCGACAGTCGTATTGGTTTCCACTGCACCGTTACAGATGTATCTTGTATTAACCCAACCAAAGGAAAACCAACCATTATCGCCCTACGAGCCAGCTGAAATATACGATAGTACACATCAATACATATTTATACCGAATACAATACAAGAAACTGTGAACGACGTCGCAAATGCACAACCAATACAAGACACAACATAGGAGAATTTTGAATTTGGTTAGCTGTGACGTAAGCGTGATATGGGTAACCGTTATTAGTAAATAGAATATGTGAGTCCAATTTCGTTTTAAATTTTAGTGTATAATATACCAAGAGAGCAATGAGTGGTGCTTCCAGAGCAAGCGTTCAGCGTAAGCTCACTTACCGTGCCCGGAGCCTAGGTGCCGATCGAAAACCTTTTGGATTTCCGAACTGGTCCCTTGGTAGTGTCGGTTGTTTTTGTCCTGTATCATATCGAATTCGATATCCTTGACCATGTAGTTTGTCCTCATGATCTTCTCGTTCCTGTACGGAGTCTCAAAGTCGTTTTTCCGCTTGTAACTTTGCGGTCTGTCGTAGAGGTTCGAGCCCATCGGTATCAGATGCTGGTGTTGGCTGGTCATTGTCGACGGCCCCATACTGTTGTAGGGCATGTCCGTTGATTCGACCGGATTGTGGGCGCGACTCGGGCGCATCATTTGCATGTTTGAAAGTATGTTGTCTGGAATTGAGAAATTTCGTATTTATTGTTTTGGATAATATGTAGCCATAGCGTGTGACGTAAAAAATGTTTTCTTACTATTGCGACTGGTCTCGAGCAGGGATTTGTAATTGTTACGACTAAAAAAGGTTCAATTTAATGAATACGAAACATCTTATACAACACTGTATTGTGAGATTTCACTCATCGATAAATGAAAATTACTTATTTAGTATGTAGCACAGTTCCCGGCCCCAAAATTGGCCCAACGCTCTCAATGATCACCTTCTCCCACATTCCCCAATCCAGATAATACTTGAATACCAATATACACGTGTATGAAAGCTGAAAAATATTCTAATATACAATAAGGAATCTACACAGTTAGGAGAGAAATAGAACGAAAGGCGAACAGAACTCACTGGAAGGTTCGGTGCTCGCGCGCTCCTGCGACTCCGCCATGTCCTGCTCGCTGCTCGACACGCACTGCACCATGCCCTGCGAACGGAGTACGTCTATTTGTGTTACATATTTCTATTTATTATTGTATCAGCTGACGTCCAAACGATATTTTTTTACTCGATAACTCGGGTGGGTTTTCAACTAATTGACCTGATTCTTTTTGTATTTGATAGGAAAATGACTATATATGCGTATTAAACATGGAAGTTTGGAAGTATGGATAGATGGATGAATGTTGGATACTCTTTTATGCGAAAACAGGTATTCGGATCTATATTAATTTTAGTAATAATATACATTATCGTCTGGATAAGCACATAGGCTACTGTTTTACTAGGTACATGAATGCAGAAAGCTCAAGCTAGTATTTACATTTATGTTTGTGGAATATTAAAAAATACGTATCTCATCGATATTAAAGTGTATGCTTTATTTTACGCGTGAATCATCACATCATGGAATATCATATAATTTTAAACTAAACGTTATTATTGAACTGTTATCCCTACAAATATGAATTCAGGGATAACATAAATTTAAAAGAGGGTGTATATTTTATTTATAACTATATTCTAAAATTGAGAAGGTAATCTGTAAATATATAAACAAACAACTCACCGAGGAATTAACATCAGCCGGCTCCGGGGACTTAGTAGTTGTATCCGCGTAATTCCCCTGCGTGGACACACAGCGAGTGCCGTATATCCTCGGGCTGGCCGCCTCCGACGCGCCCAGGGGACTGTGCGTCGTCGTGTCCGGGGGACTGCTGCCCGAAACTCCTTGGTTTGGAGACTTCCCCCCTCTTGGCTGGTTCAAGAGCGTCTGTGTCGACACCGAATGACGCACATGTGACCCGAAACCCTCCTGACCCAGCAGGGGACTGAACTCGTTCATAAACTTGGCGTAACTCTCCGAATTCTCAATCTTCTCTTCTATAACCAGATTCCGTTCCTTATCGTCCACGTTCTCGGCCGGCATCTGTATGAAGTTCCTTTTCTGGTTGGTCTGTTTCCCGAGGAGAACGTTCGGATCGATATTGAAACGGGACGAGTTGCCGCCTTGTAAGTTGGTCGTGATCGATGACATTTGCGTGTTGTTCGAGTTCGAGACTAGGGTCGTCTGCTGCTGCACTATTGTAGTGTTCTGTTGGACAAATGTCGAATTGCTCCTGTTATTGGCAGCGGACGCTATGGACACCTGTTTGGGCGACAATGGTACCATCAACGTTTGACCGATCTGATTGGTTTGAATAAACTCCTGCGCTTGAACGTTGCCTGATCTAACTTGGGGATTCTGGTTGAATGTCACGTTTGTTGGACTGAGATTCGCGAGTAAGGGACTCAGTTGTCCATTAAAATTCGGACTGTTAACCATTACTTGGCTGTTTGGTGATAAAAATTGAGCTCCAGGGCTGTGTTGCGATTGGATAATCTTCCCTTGTTGGTTCTGCCGAATAACCACGCCGCTATTAGTGCCAGCTGTGAATACACCAGGGTTTTGTACTGGAGTTAGGACATTCTGTCCATTGACCGTCTGCAGTTGCAACTGCATCGGCATGCCTGTTGAATTATCCTGGATTATAGTCGTACCGTCAGCAGTCATGACCATTCCACCTAGATTTGGTACGATAAACTGCTGAAATGCGGGGAAATTCGACATTACATTACTAGCATTGTTTATCAAGTTAACTGGCTGTAATAGATTAATTTGTTGTGATGGAGATGTATTTGTGATGATTTGTTGTGATCCAAAGTTGCTTGTATTTCCCTGACCGTTCATAACGATATGGGCGGGCGTTCCCGATTTTCCGGGAACTATTGTCAGCGCTTGTAACATTGGCGTAGGTGATATATTGTTTGTGGGCGACAACTGGAAGCCGCGAGGAGAGAACTGTGGACTAGAATTATGCTGAGGCGAAGAATGAACCATTATATTGTTGGGATTCTGTTGCGGCGCAGCTATTTGTAGGACGTTAGTTATATTCGCCGTTTGGTTCTTCTTCTTCTTAGTTCTCTTCTTAATGCTTTCAGGCGACAACATGGCAACACCTTGCACAAAACTCTGACCATTTTTAACTTCGATTTGTCTCGACGTTTCCGTAGAGGACTGTCCAGATACGATTCCCCCTGCAACGATCTGGGGAAGTACAGTATTTTGTTGAACGACCTGACCATCGACGGCCATCATCGGTGGTTGTATGACAAATGGCGTTTGAAGAGTATTAACTACAACAGTTGGTTGATTTACGATGGATTGTACACCGCCCACAGCCGGCACGACTTGTGTAACTGACGAAGTGACGTTAGTAACCGCATTCGAGCCAATTTGGGACATAGCTGTTATATTCTTAGGTGGAGGTGGTGGCATATGATTACTAGTCACGATTATTTGTCCAGTAGAAGATATAAGTATCTGTCCTGGACTGGTCCTCTTTCCAATTTGTGTCAATGACGTGCTTTGAGCATTACTAGTTTCTGGTTTAGAAGGCAAACTGCTTATTACGTTTTGAACCATTTCCAATGGCGATTTAGATATCATATTCTGAGCTGTAGTTCCGGCGATATGTAGAGGATAGCTCGTGGGCAGATTTACGGAATTGATAAATGGATCTGGCTGGTTATTGGGTATAGCGTAGGTGGTGGCTAAATTGACACTAGGTGGCGGCGGTGGTCGAACAAAGTTAGCTTGTGATGCATTGATTGATGTAGTAGCAGTGTTCGCTTTTCCAGCAAGTACTGACGTCACAGTGTCTCGAATAACTGAAAAACTCGCCATAGTAGTGACAAATGTTTGTATATAATTCGTTTGTATCAACGAATAAGGCGGTCCACCGCCCAAGTGTGGTGGAGGGCAATATCCAGGCATTGTATTTTCAAACCGTTTCTTCGGTTCTAGTTTAATCATCTCCTGTCTTAAACCAGGCTTAACTCCAACCATTGATATGTTATCTACTTCCATAAGATTCTTATTTACATTGTGATTTGATATGAAATGCATCATTTGGGTGCCAGATATGGAGTGGTTGGGTGGTCCTGGAGAATTGTATGGACATGCTTGACTATTGGGTGTTGGCGGATTGCTGTTGAAGTTATCTCTGCACGATCCAGGGTTTGAGTACGCTGGACTAGGCATAGGGAATGTACAATTCTGATGTGAACTGCTGCTGCCACTGTGAGGTGTGTCTGTACTGCGAGAGCTGTTCGAGAGGGTCGGCGAAGGTTCTGGGGGCTGCAATGTCTCTGTTGGAGACACATTGCTTGTGCTAACGATCCCAGCTTGAATGGGACCACAATTCTCATTCGAAATTACGTTCCTTTCGATGAACGTTGATGATGTAACCGGACTCTCGTCGAAATGTTTCGGACTTGATGTAGATGTATCCATATCGTGATATATATTCTTATGATATTTAGTCCTCATATGGTTATCTGTTGCATCTGTATTTTTAAACGGCAAATTGCAACCTTTGTAACACTGCGGCATCATGTGGTCTTGTACTTTTTCGGGGACTACGCTACTATCTGGCGTGTTTGGTGACGGCGATGAATTTATATTGTTCCTAAATACATTTATTGGCTCATACTGCTTCACAGATTTACATATTTGTAATTTTTCTTGTCCCTGAGGGTTGTACGAGCTAGTTGAAGGTTCGTACGGATGACCTTCGAATGTAGCGTTAGGACCAACTTGTCTTGAAATTGTATTGTTTAGTAACACCGTCTGTTGAGCCAAGTAACCGCTTGGATCATCCATAAACGACGGGACATTGTTTCCCATGACATCGTCGCATGTTTTCTTTTGGTCTTGCAAGAATTTCATTCCGTTATTACCAAATACCATTTGTTTGTTTTCTAGTTGGTTATTTTTCTTTTTAGGCGTCTTAGTACCTTTGCCTTTCTTTTTATTGAGATCCATATTCGGCCACTGTTGGCCCATCATGTTGTAATGCTGTGGTAAAGGCGGGACTCTCGAGCACATGCCATGATTAATTGATGATTGATCATTAGAAAATGGTGCTGTTTGGGGTGTATCATCGTTATTCATGTCGTAATCCATATTGTCCATCTTTTGCAACTTGGGACTTGCACTCGTCATAGAATTCGGAGTACTCGTCTCATTTCTCTTAACTTGCCACGGCGGTGTTTTTGCAGAGTTCGTTTTCACGACGGTCCCGTTCTGAATCACCAGCTGATTCTGTGGCAAGTACTGGTTCTGTACTAGTTGCTTGTTTTGGTTGACGTTGTCCGCCATCTGCGTTTTATATCCCTTCATGACTTCGATCTGTTTCTGATTTCTTTGTATGAATATTTGTTGTTGTTCGTTGATTTTCTGCATCACTTCCGGTGTGAGCGGTTGATTCAAACCGCAGAATATCTGAGACTCCTCCTTTGTCTGTTTCGTGAGCACTTCTTTCTCTTCCTCTTTACGTTCTGGTTCAACAACATTTTGTGGTATCACATTCATTGAATTTTTAACATTTGCTTGTTTGTTGAAGCTTGTATTGACGCCTATAATTTGTCCATTCGTACCTAGTACAGGTAGGCCAACATTAAGGGCGGGGTTAGGAATTGACTGATTTATTTTCTGATTGACGTCTATATTATCTGGATGCTGAGATATCCATCCACTGCTAACTGTTAGATAGTGTGAACTTCTCTGAATGTGTGTTTCTTGTTTGGTCTCATCCACAACATTAAGCATGTTTTGTTGGGGATAAGGTAAACACGCCTGATTGATCGGACGTTGAACTATCGAACCCGGCGATCCTGTTCTTTTCTGATCCTCCATGGACTGAAAAAAGAGACATAACTTTAATTAACATTTAAACACGCATGGTTTTGTTATTATTATACGGTTAAACAAATCAAATTTTTGATATCACCATTGCAATGCGTACCACTCTGTACCACCAATCTGGCTACAAATAAGTATATACTTTGCGACAAACATACGTAAGTAGTCCACGGCATATATGAACGATTCACAAAAACGCCTCAATAGCGGCATTCATGGATGTGTAATAAAAATAAAGGATCGCCGCAGGCACTGCTCCTGGCACCGTCTCAACTCTTATCGCGGCCATGAATACGTAATGTAAGTATGTAAGCACCCTACCACACTTGACTGTATTTAATATGCTATTTGGTCCTTCAAATCGTTCGCTGCTAGTGTGTAGGTTCGAGTCCGATGAAGACTGAGTTGGTTAATCTAGTGATATTATATTAAAACATACATCCAACAACTTACTGCTCAACTGGGTTTCTGTTCCAAGATCATCATTATTTTGTTTGTGTACGTCAATTTATATCCATTTAGAAGTAAATGTCTTATATTACAAAATAATGCCTAATCAGACACAACGCATGTCAAAAATGACCAGTGAATAGATTCAAATGATCCGACTATGCAAAATCATTATAAAATAGCATTTATTAATTGTACGGTAAAAAAAAATCGCGTATTCCATTGCATTTCAATCTAAAAACCGTGCCTGAATCAACGGTGGCGTCACTTGTTATTAAATTATTCATACCTTGAATTCATTGAGCGGCCTTTCCCTCTGAACCATCATTTGTGAGACGCTCATGTTTGGCGCGAAGCCAGGCCGCTTCTTCATTTTCTTTTTGGCGGGCTCCACAGCGCCTGTAATGATACATGTTAAACGTTAATAGTTACACTCGATGACCGTACGTTTTGACGACGGGACGACGGTATTTCAAATTTTTTAATCTATACTAATATAAAGCTGAAGAGTTTGTTTGCTTGAAAGCACTAATCTCAGAAAGTCCGATTTGAAAAATTCTTTCAGATGAGAAATTTTGAAAGAATAGAAAAAATTTGATCACGAGGCAGGATTCGAACCTGCGTATCTTGCCTAACCGTAGCAATTTCAAAAACGTTTCTATTCTTTCAAAATTTCTCATTTATAAAGCATTTCAATGCTATAAAAATAAAAATTAAATTCTTTCAGAGTTAGATAGCCCATTTACTGAGGAAGGCTATAGACTATATATGTACCACGGGCGAAACCGGGGCGGGCCGCTAGTCATGGATAAACTCACAAACTATTTAATGGGTTTGGAATAGCTTCAAGAGAACAAAATCTTTCTTCATTGTTTTATGTACATTTTTGTATAATAACGATGATTAAGTAAGGCAGCCAAAGAAGGGGCTAGCCGTTAGTAAATAGATAAAACAAATTATTACATTGATACTAAGGCTTTAACCTTTAAACAAATCAATTAGCTTGGTTAGCTTTTCAATTATTACAATTTTTTATAAAGAAAACACAATACTCCTAATTTTTCAATTAGAAAGTAATTCTCTTTATCAATTAGTTCAAGAACACTCTGCTCAAAAACCAATAATGAATTATTTTAAGGATTATATACGACATAACATAATGGCTGTGGAATAATGACCCTTCAATCGCCTATGAATAAAGCCCTAACTCAATTAACAGTCACTAATATAACTCACATATCCCGCGCCCGTTCAATCTACGCTACCAATAAGCCAACACTTGACCCACAAGCGAAAGATCCACTTAGGAGAAAGCAGGTTACCTAACAATGGACTAACGTTAGGGCACGCACACATAGACAAACGGGCACGTACGTGTTTGGTTATGAATCGTTTAAGATGTGATTTATCAGCACCCTACGTCGTCTGGAACTCGAAGAGGCATTATTTCATCCATACCAGCAACCAGATAGTAATATAGTTTTAAAATATATGTAAAGAATTGAAGTATGAGAATACTCGAAGTGAAAGATAAATCTTAACAAAGAAAAATGTAAATATTTAAATAAATAATTGGTTGCCAACTATCAAATCATAAACAAAAGAAAAACCGTCGGATAATAGCCGCACAAATGATAAACACATTGTAGACGGCAATATAAAACAAAATAACAAAAAGAAAACGAAACACGATTACAAATTAAAACACACATAAAACCGAAGCTATTCTTTAAAACTAAACGATAAAACATCGGACGAGTAAATTTCTACCTCCACACGATTTTATATCGCACGGCGATATTAAACAAGATGCGAATAAATATAAACGAAATGGCCGAACTCGCGAGACTACGATAACTCCATCTAGACATGTCCTAAGAGAAAGGTCGGCGGGCGACCGACCGCGCGCCTTTGCATCGCCTCTAGACGGCTGTAATCTCAAACAATGCACATTTTCCATTGTACTCGAGACGTCACCCATTAATACGCGCCCGCGTTTATAATTTAAAATTCTATCAGCTTCTGTGTGAAGCTAGAACATTTATCTTAAACTCGAGTAGGTGCTATGGAAGAGCACTTGACTCGCTTTATGGGTGCCGTAGCGTAATGGGGTATTTTATTTTTAAGCCCATAATGCAAAGACAATAATTCTGAGTTCAGTATTTTATCCGTTATCCTTAAATGGTAAGAATAAGATTACGTATTAATATTAAGATTTTGTCTACTAACTAAACAGAATAATATGAAAAAAAAGGATGAAAATTTTACGAGAACGGAGGTGATGAGATGTTGTTGTTATCTTAGTTGAGCCAATTTCTTTAGAGACTTTCGAATTTTAATATCTCACCAGCCCTCACACCTACTATTATCTATTACATAATCATCTCTTCTTATTTTGTTTACATAATATAATGTAACACTTATTCAACGTGATTATATAAATAACGGAAATATATATGTCACCTATACGTATTTTTTTGTTATCTAGAGTCAGTTCATCATCATTAACCCATAATATTATCCCACTTCAAAGGCAGGCCTATGAGGGTATACATAGCCCATAATCCAGCACGCTTGCTAAGTTGTAGGCAGAAGCCACCTGTCGTAGATCATTAGATTCTTAGTCATGCCAAATTTCTCACGATGTACTCCTTCACCGTTTCGATCCTCGATAATGTGAAAAATAAATTTATTGTTTCCAAGTCTGCTTTTGAACCCCCGACTTTTCTATTGTGGCGTCAGAGGTCCATACCACTGAGCCATCCCTGTTCTAGAATAAAGTTGCTAATAATAAAACACGTCAAGATCTATCGAAGTCTATTAAATTTAAAATCTGATTATTCAAGTACACCTGTCTAGGAGAATATACGTGAAAGCTTGCAATGAACAGAATACCACAGCAATGAACAAATTGGTTTATTTACGAAGCAATTATGCTATCAAGAGATCGGTATCAGTATTAATTGAGGTTGTTTTGTATAATGCATAATGATGTTTTCTAAAATACATCAACCGATCGTAATGACTTTTCGTAACATAATTTCTATTATATGATTTCTGTGAAATACAACATGCATTAGGCATTAACTACAGCATTGATATGATTAAACACACATTTTATTCTTGGTACGGTTCATATAGTCAAAACAATGTTAGACCGTGGTACAATACCACAATAATGTAACATAGTAAGCCTATTAAGGAACCCTTTACTCCACCAACATGACATTATACTGACGAGTCTCAATCAAAATAACGAACGAAACCAATCCGAGTTCTCCAATAACAGCGGTTCTTACAAATAACAATGTAACACCCACCACCACTCCTTTAATACTCTATAAATTTCAAATCATTTGATTCAATCCCATCTTCCTTCATTGAATTCTGTAGTACCAAGTTCTTAATTGAATCACTCTAAGCTAACACACAAAATTAACAGATAAAAAACATCCGAGCGACAATTTGAATATATAAATGTAAACGATACTATCGTTTAACATATTTTCCTTTTTATTGCGACCTCAAAAAGTTTATTTTTTATTCATGAAGGTCGACCGCCGCCGAGACGGACAATGGAGTTATGTCTTTGACGAGTTAATATCAAGAATTCAAATTGAAACGATAAAATCTATTAAAACGTTTCCTTTCATCGTGAATGAGAAGAATCTTTGCGAGGAGATTTGTTGAAAAGTTACTCGTTTCGGGATTGCGGGATATTCATTTGATCTCTTATATTTACAAAAAACCAAGAAGTTCGCTGGTTTCCATTATTACAACCTATATAAAATATAACTAACATGTTTGAACAATTACAAAGCGATCCTAACTATCGATAAACTCTACATTAAAATTAAATACAAACTCTTGGCAAATATTGAGGGTCTTTAATTTATAAAACTCTCGATACTGTTGTAACCCCAAAAAACATACATAAATCATATTTCCGAAGCATTCGCTGGTACTCTCGTCATAATTTAGCAGTTAAACTTTACCCAATTTAAAAGATAACCAACAACTGAATAAACGGCCTTGAAACTTAGCTAACACGACCATAGAGATCCATAAAAAAATCACATGCCCATATGATGATAATCGAAAAGGGCGGCAAATTCAATCGCATAATTACCGCGTATAATCTTATCTATTTGCGCATTATCCAGCAGATTTGCAATTAAAACGTTCACAGTAGGAGCTCGGAGGGGTTGTGGGGGGGAGGTGTCTAGGCGGCGGGGCGCGGGGCGGGGAGGAGATCAATAGTCGCCGGGGTGCGCGACCGCTCGCTTTACAGCGATTGTTTCGAATTACGGCCGAGCTTTGTTCCCGACGCCGACGTTTTCGCTTGGCCCCGAACCGCTCGCTGCCTCCTTCCTTGATGGTAATTACGCAATCCTGCGGCTTGCGGACACTTCGATTCGCTTTATCATCGTTAAGTGTCCCGCGCTGCGCCTCTGAGCGATTTCTGATGTCTTGTGAAGTTATCGCTTTGTTCTTTAACTGATTTTCTTATGTTTCTTTTGTATATAAACACTTTTCATCGCTCGCATTAATTTTTTAATTCAATCAGGGACATATTTTATGCGAGAACATGTACAGTGTTCTAAGAAGATAATAATAGATTTAAGAAACAAACGACTACGCTAGTTAATACTAGCGAACGAAACACTGATGCGTCCAACTTAATTTTTGCCATCATTTCATCCCATAAGCCATAAGCCACCGAATGTCGCTATTTATACCTCCTATCTATTCGCAATTGTATCCTGCCCTATCGCATCCTTAACAATCGTCAGAGTGAGACTATTGGAAAGCCACATCGGGCTTCAAGCTGGTAACTTGCAATTTAGATGCCACTCGAACTATTCTTAGTTCCTTAAGTCATACAGCACTAGTCATGCATATGAGGCAATACAATTGCTAGATTCCCATAGTATGTTGTTTCGCATAATATGAGATACTTGCCATTAAAACTCATGTACTCATGTACATGTCCACAGTTCATGATCCTACCGACAACTTGGAATAAAATTTATGACTATTAAGATGCACCTTTGTTAATGACGCAAGCAAAAACGCAACTGAAATCGCTTTAAACAAGCTTTATCACACTGCTTCTTATATTAAAAGCATAGCCCATGTGGCTAACTCATAAAGATCTCCATAGATGTACCGAACACACTGTATAATACCATAAAAATCGTGGAATAAACTGGGAAAATCTCAGCACCATAGCAGCGAGATGTTCCACTTGCACGACGTAATGAAATGTCAACAAGTTTTCAAAAATACAACGCAATAACGGGGGGCTAAGAGCGCACCCACTACGCTGGGTATATAAACCAACCTCTTCGGCATCGCATCGAATAATGGCGCATGCCGTATAATGGTACTTTGTTGGCATGAATGCTATATTGTTACGGTACACAATGACGACAGCACTCACGCACTAAGCAGCTCCCAATTCGGGGGAGTCACTTAGATAATAAACTTTTAATGGTTTATTTACAGTGACTATGCGGAGACTTCACTAATTTAAATTTCGTTATTATTGTTTGTCTAACCTAACGTAAGTTAAAGTAAAGAATCCTAATCAACTTTGGTTTGATTACATTCTCTAAAATCCTCGATTACATGAATAAATCAATTAAGTCATGGAATGTAATACTAACAAATGTGAAAGTGTGTTTGTTTGTTTTTATTTCATGTCGCAAAGGGGCGATTTAATGATACGATTTGGGAATGTTTGGAGATAGTTAGCAGTTAGTTAGCACTTTTTATCGCGTTGAAATATCTCATTGCAATGTAAATTTCGACGTGACGATAAACTATAATTAGGGAAAAACTTTGTAATAAATAGCATATAAATAATGTTTATGTCCTAAAATAATCGATTGTATTCTATACAAAAAATAAACAATTAATTCGTAATCTTGCGAGTCAGAAACACACTCAAATGACACTCCCTCCCCCCCTTACCTCTCTACTTCGAATGGAACACAATAAAACTAAACATCACTTATTCAACAAAGTATTTACTCTTATTCAGCGAGTCGACAATGATAAATGTATTTACGGAGCTCTCAAGAAAATTTAAACGTTTCACCTCGACTGCAGTCTAGACGTCAACTGGAAACCTTATTATTTCTATAGATAGATAACTTTTTATGTTAACATATCTTTATTGTTGCTTATTGAATGGTATATAATTTACATAGCGAAATGAATAAAAATCAATTGCCGGAAAAAAACTCGAGAACGACTCGACCAAGTTGTCGAATATTTTTTATATTTTTTCGTCAAGGTACATGGAATGTTCTTGTGGAGATAGAAAACGTAAACGTACCACGTGCGACGCCGGGGCGGGCCACTAGTTCTTATTTATAATTGAAATCTCGCGATACGGCAATAAATCCATCATACTTTATTCAATAAAGATAGCGAGGCATTTGAGAGGAAGAAAAATAAATTTATTCCATTTGCGCCATCGGAACCTGCCGGTATATTTTAGCTGTTTTATATTTACTTATGATTTAAAATGTTACAATTACCGACGTTCCCAAAATCGTAGGAGATTCTCAATACGACTGTATGAATATTTTTTTTTGTTAAGTTTATCGACAACTATAGTTTAGTTAGTATATTGAAGACATGAAAACATTTTTCAGTTTGGTTACATTGATACTTTTGAAGTCTGTGCACATTTTTTATGAATGTATTTTATATAGCAACAATAATAATAATAACAAAAATTTTACTGTCACCAAAAAGGATACATACATATATATATAAGTTGTTTACAATAAATAACTTATACAATGCAATTTTTTATAAAAAAATAGATGAATGTCTCTGCTGCCGCACTAAGCCAAGGCCTGTAATACAGCACGCAGCGCCGAAACCCCACAGACCATTTTATTATGTATTCTTAACTCCGTGGGTTTTCAAACGATTGACGTGAATCTTTTTTGTGTTTACCATTTTAGTAACGTGGTAGTAACTACCTTCTCAGGGATGTCGAGGAGCCTTTTGTACGAAAGAATTATTTTAACGAGTCCAATACATTCCTTTATAAGAAACACATCAGAGCATTTCCCACAAATTCTTTGCATTTTCAACAGATATTACTCTACCTTTTTATATAATATTACATTCGATTATTTTTTGTTATTATTACATTAGTAGTGCAGGATTTAGGATTTAGGAAATTAATGTTGTTAAGAGTAATAAAAATTTACAATTTCATTCGAATAAAACGGCGAAGCCGAAGCGAATGCTACTGCATTGTAAACAAGAATTAATACATTGACGCCATATCTGACAAAAGGCCAAAATCAACAAAATTGTTTTAGTTTCTTATCACCTTATATATTTAGTTTATATCACCATACAATAAATATTAAACATCAATTAAACAAAACCAGCAGTGTATAGCTATATAGGGAAAATAGCTATACACTGCTGGGTCACTAAACAATCAATCAGACAAATAGACAGAGTTCATTGACCCGGCGATCCGCGATAAATATTTTCCTATCATACCATTATTGTCTAACAGGATTAAGTTGCTGCTCTAGTAAAAGAGCCTCCTCGAGGGGGAGACGGGCGGGGGGGCGGCTCTAACACACTATTAAATGATGTTATGACTAGGACCATTTCTTAAATACTTTCTGTTATTGTACCTACTTGTTAAACGATGGTATTCAATATCGAAGTCCGATCTGAAATCTGTGTATAAAATTATGATAAAACGTTTCTACTGAACCTCGTTTATCGTTCGTTGAGTATGAAGATTGGCAAACCGATTCAACGGAACAAACATGTACCAATAGGGATAAATCATACCAAATTAAAAGCAGCCGTAGAGGGAAAATAAACCCGTGGAACGGCCACAATTTTTTTTTTAATAATAACGATTCGAATTTATATAAAGATAAAAAAAAAATATAGACCGTACAAAGAATCGTCAATAGCTGTAGGTAGATATTATGCGAATTTCAGTTCTGCTCGATGATTGAAAACTGATCATGACGATATTTATTCTTTATTTCGAATCGAAACGGCGCTACTGCAGTCATATTTTTCTTTTTTTTTTATCGTCCAATTTCAAAAAAAATCACCTGATTGAAAATTTCGATACGGACACGAGAAATTAAACATCTTCTTCGCGTACGTCATTAACAATCCGCCGCACCTAGCAAAATAACAAAAAAAAAATAAAAATCAGCTGCAAAAACATAAAAATGAATCGCCAAATGTGTTTGCTAAGCGTAAAACTTCAGAACGGCTCGACCGTAACGGCAACTCTTTAAGAAAGAAAAAAAGAAGGAAAGAAAGAAAGAAAAACATTTATTTTGACACGGACATACACACAGGTAAAGTAAAGTAAAATACTTTAAAGGTTTTTATTAAGGCACCAGAAAGGTTCTTACGGTGAGAAAGAAAAAGCGCACCACGGCTGAAACCGGGGCGGACCGCTAGTGTATAGAAAAAAAAAACCGAACACGGCTCACACAACAGAAATCTATTGTTCTACGTGAACAGTGTTCCTTGCAACTCTATTAACGGGGTTGTTACTCGCCGGACAGGCGAGGTGCAATCCCCTGCGCGCCGCTGACACCGCTCCCTCCCCCCCCCACCCCGTCCCTCCCCACAACCCCCACAGCGCCACTTATCAACAGAGAGACTCCTCTTTGTTACAAAAGCTGCTAAACAAGCACTTTGTAATAATGCAGCAGATAAAGCTAGCTCTATTTTTTTTATAGATCACATTACAGATTACGTAATCTCGCCGTCGATTGCGGGAATTACCTACTCTCTCTCTCGGATATCTATCGAGTTCAGACGATAATTCTTAAACTTTGGTATTATTTATATGTACGTCTCGTATATTATGAAATAAATAGTTAGCATTACAACTAACCAACTACCGGATTATGGCCTGAACCCTGATAGAAGGCCTGTGTCTCAGCAGTGGGAAGATATGGGGGCTGATGATGAACATAATCTATATATGCTTTTTTATTATAATAAATCTAGACAGACGTATAGAACAAATTAATAATAATCACAAACGACCCATCTCTTCTCGAGCTATAAACCGCGTAAGTAAAGCAACACTGCTTTATATTAAATAATGATACCACTTTAATGAAAGGATGTTACGGCCGGTGAACACAACTCCTATTAAAAGTGAAACACGAATTTCTTTGCCAAATATATTACACACTTAAACACTCGTATACGATGACAATTCACTCTATACATACGTAAGATTCCATCAAAATCACTTCATCTGCGAGTCGTTAAAAATGACCAAACGAAGCCATCAAAGAAACTATAAAGATAAGTTAGTTCATTTAGAGCGGCAAACAAAAACATTCCATTTTCATCGAAATTCGCGAATTGTTCCCAACGCAAGTCATATCGAGTGTGATAAAGAAAACAGCGGGGTTCATTGAACCCGACATCTGTTCAAATATTTTCGTACATCACCTACCTACTACTCCGAATTAGATTTGCCATGTGTTTGACGTCGAGACCGACGCACAAATATAGCGCTAATATAAAAATACACATCTAAAAAGGTTGGCCCAGAACTGGGGCGAAACGTTTGATAGATGTAATCACGTTAGATTAAGGAAAGTTTATCGCTTGTAAACGCTAAACGTTCTCTGTTATATTTAACGTAACGTCTCGTGTAAATTAAAATTTTTACGCGCCTTTTATGTTAAGCGTTTTCTCTCATTCATTCGAGCCTTCTACATTCCGTGATTAATTCGGTCGTTCAGACATTAAAATGCATTTTGTCGTCGCTCACTGGGACATTACTGATGTTATTGTTGTAATAACAACGCAACAGAAGCAAATGAACAAATAATGATTTAAACAAAACCCTACTACCCTCATTAATACTGTTAATACTGCGAAAGTTTGTAAGGATGTGAGTTTGTTGCTCTTTCACGCAAAAACTACTGAACCGATTGCAACGCAATTTGGTACGTAGATAGCTGGACAACTGCAATAACACAAAGGCAACTTTTGATCCCGATATTCCCACGGGTTACAGAATTACGCGGGTTAAACCGCGAGGCGTAGCTAGTCTCTCATAAAATGCAAGGCCAAATGGACTTTTGATTTATCTTTAGCAGCGTAATTTAAACAACTAATCGAAAGTAAATAACTTTTAGCGCTCACTACATCTCGACTACTACTCCACTTCGATGTCCTTCCAACGCACAATAACTAAAAACTATTCAAAACAAATCCCTTCATGAACCTAAACATCCTGTATAACTGGGGATCCAACAAAAACAGATCCAATGCGCAATGCACCGCCTTCCCTTCCCATACGTTCCCCGGCTGTAAAAAAAACCCCGAGCGAAAACCCGAACCCCGTGTCCTTACATCCCGTCGACACTATACAGGGTGCACCCTACAGGAAACGACATGGGATAAAGTGAATCAAAGCTAAAGGCCTGTACAATGCGCATCCCGCTCGAGGACAATTGGCTGATACAGTCACTAGCGGAGCGATGGAACATTAGTTGATCTTTTTTTAATGTCTTTATGTGATTATTTGAAAAAAGCTCGTGATCTATGATAATTATTTTCGATATCTTTTTTATTAATAAAAAAAGTTGCACAGAATAACTCATAAACGCCTTAATAGCTTTATCCGTAGTTAAAATTTAAATCTAAATCGCTCAACTGTTATGGACGATAAGGTTAAAAATAACTATACTCTTTTTTACTTAAACACGTACAGAAAACTAAACATGCATACGGAACAAAACGCGTAAATTATAATGGGTTGATATAAAACCGACGTACGAAACCACTCAATACAACAACTTTTAAAAAAATACAAAATAAAACCCTACCTACCCGCTAATCGCGTCGCTCACGAGGTCAATGTGAACAAGGCCTAAACCAGTTGGGCTGTATAATTGAATAAAGCCACCCCGCGATAATACCAATAAATCACGGATTCGCTCCCATCTCAAAATTACTTCAGCCCCGTGTTTGATATATTTAACGAATTAACGACCAACTAATCAATTAGTAAATATTTCGCTCGGATTTGCGATAGCCGGCCACACTGTACTTAACCAACCGCCCGCTATTTGCATGTAATTATATATGGTTTTACGCGTGGCGGCCACTACTTATTGGCAATTACTAGTCTTGATTACTAATTGTGCAAATATTTCTTTCCTTTGTCTATGT
>NC_052107.1:1298696-1305709 GCF_012273895.1 Zerene cesonia
ACTATCACTAGAAATTGTGAAATAGGACGACAATTCCCCATCACGTCAATCGAATGAAAATCCACAGAGTTATCGAGTTACAAAACCAAACAAAACACAGTCGAATCGAGAACCTCCCGTCTCTTTTAGGCGATTGGAAAACATGGATTTGATACAGACAGACATTTCATAGACTAATAAATGTTCACAAAAAATCACATCCGATAATATCAACTCCTGATTCCACTTTCATAGCGACTGCAGTATCGCATTTAATTGACAAACCGAATGCTCCTTGCACCGAACAAACGGAAGAAGAAACAAACGTACATACACAGTATCCTGCAATAACAATCAAGTACACATCGTAGTCCATTTAACGCAGCATCGGTGTGGTTCTCTCCCCGGACATCCACTGCAACAACGCCCAGCGTTCCGACGCTAATCAGCGTCTAACGTAACGTAATTGGATGAAAACGTAGCGAAGAAAGCCATGCAACGATCGGATCAAATACAAACTCGTAGGTGTATAATCACACCCTGTATATAACGGTATTCGGAGCTCATTAAACCTTTCATAATTTATAGTTATTAACAACGGATACAAATTAACACTATGTTAATAATTGCATTGCGAGAAGATTTTTAATCACTCATCTATTTATAAAACTTTATTGGTAGAACTAATTAATGATTTTATCTTGTATGTACCAATGTAAATATATGGTACCTATAAAACTGACTTTATATTATCCTACTTCCTACTAGTCCTATACTACCCTATCCTACTAATATTATAAATGCGAAAGTTTATAAGGATGTGTGTGTGTGTGTGTGTTTGATACTCTTTTACGCAAAAACTACTGAACGGATTGCAATGAAATTTATTACGTAGACAACTGGACAACTGGAATAACATATAGGCAACTTTTTATGCCGATATTCCTACGGGGATACGGACTTACGCGGGTGAAACCACGGGGTGCAGCTAGTCCTTACATAAAAATCCAATAGAACAATCTCTAATATGTATTTTTAATGTTCATACAACGTTCTTTTAATATAACAGATTTATTTATCTATGCCCTAATTTAATAATTACAGTGGAATGCTATTGAATCTTCATAATGATCGAATTACAACCAGTACAACCAGAAAGCGATACATCTTATCATAAAAGGTGCAACATTTCCGAATACTATGACATACCTCATAAAGAAATTACCCAAAAAAAAAAAACACATCAAGCGGAAACAGTAAAAATGCGAAGAGTTCTTTGCAAACAAGCTAAGAATATTGCAATTACGCGGTGGCAGGCTTTGCGAGTGACAATTTCATCTTGCCGTTGTATTAAATGAAGTTGTGAAACCTTGGGGTTGGGGAATAACACGGGGGATGATGGACACTTGCCAGGGTTGACCTCGCTCAACTTATATACAGTTATAATTTAATGATTTGTTGTATTGTAAGCAATAGTTAAGGCACCTGACCTAATAATTATTTTAATAGAAGATACTTTAAAAGTAATGGAACGAAGTTGAGTGGGATCCGACTCCGGCGGCAACAAAAGTGACCAAGAATTGAGCCTTTGAGCATTTAAAATTTTCCAACAACTAATAGTCAATTCAACATTCAATTCATTGAAATGAATGTCTAAATAAAGAACCATTAGAGTTGCAGTATAATGAATAAAAACCAAGAGATAGAATTCATTAAAACATAATAAATACAAGGATGAGATAAAACTAAACAACAGCCAGCCCTAATATAATACCCAATTTAATTACTGGCCTGCTATTTAAACGTCAATTTCTCTATCCCGACGACATGAATAATAATTTGTTTATTGTTATCCGTCAAACTTGGGATTTCGTTGCCGAGTTATTTATTAAAATCAAAATTACCATCCAAATTGAAATATCGCGGGGCGCAATTGATGTTTTCATTAATTAAAAGTTACAAACAAGACTAATCAGAAGATGGGGGGGTGATTATATGTCGATTTAGTTAGCCGTCTCGAGATCGCGGATGGGTGGATACATACACTCTTATCTAAAGTGAATAAAAAATTATCTATGAATTATTATAAGCTGGCTTTTGCCCGCGGCTTCGCACGTGTAAATTTCGTAGTAGTTTAATATTTGTTTTTTTGATGTGGGATTCGAGGACGCTTCGGCACGAATTGGGCTAGCTCACACCAAGGAAGTACCACAACCCCACAAAAAACGGCGTATAATAGTAGTCGATAAAACAATTGTCGAATCATAAGGCAATCGACATTACGCCACTCCAAATATTCATGGGCAGTGGGAGCGCTTAGCATCAGGCGGCGACCCACCAGCTCAATTGCCGACGATGACATAAGTAAAAATATGTTATGTATACGTATAAACCTTCCTCTTGAATCACTCTATTTATTAAAAAACCTTCTAGCTATCAACATCCGTTGTGTAATATTAAAGATCTGAGCATACATACATACAGACGCGGGAAGCGACTTTGCTTATACTATGTAGCTATTTCCTTAATGCGCATTTCAAAATTCAGATTTTCATTCAAAATGTAAGTAATAAATACATTGCATTTCTTTGCGATTATATTTTATGCAAATACGTAGATAAATGAAAGCTGAATACAAAAGAATTCCATACACTTCGTAAGTTCAAATTAAAGACTTATAAAGCCTGAATAAGGAGCCACTAACGTCGAGTTCTGAGAAATTCTAGTGCAACTTGTGAAGCTTCCTGAATCGTCAAGATTTCTCGTTCTTATTCTATTATATGCAAAAAAGGTTTCATTGAATAGAGAAAACTACGAGGTTTTCTTTCGGTAGTGGAAAACCATAAAACAAACTATATAACTATATAACGACCGTCGTCGTAATGTATCCATATGCATCCACAGAAGAAAAAAAAAACACAAATTTTTATTATCAGTAGCATTTGGTATGCTTATATTTATAAGCAACAGAAACAGTATCATCAATATTTTATGCATGCACTAAACTATTCTCTTCGCTGTACATAATTTTTAATTGTGTACGCAAAAGGTCTGCAACTATCCGTGAACTCACATTGATTTTATCCATTTTCCCCCTACTTCACGTCCAAGAAACCACAAATCGCTTATATTTACAAATAAAGTCAATAAAAGGAAATAGGCTATATATAGGCTAACACCACATAATGAAGATAATGAAAAACAATGCAAGAGCGGGAAAAACCATTCCATTCGAGGGTAGACGAAGAATACTGAATTCTTGAGTAGCTATTAATAGAATTTAAATGTACCTTTCTTCTGTTCAGTTTGAGGCGGCGGTGTGGCGGGCGACTGCGCGCGCGCATGCAGCGTCGCGAGCAGTTTCCGCTTGTGGTTGCACAGTTTCGTCAGTTCCGCGCCGGACGCCGCCTGGTACGGTTTGCTCAACACCTGGGAACAATTAAACGAATACGTATTAATTTTTCATCTATTTACGTTGTCCTTAATAAAATAAATGTACAAAATTTGAATTTTTAATTTTGCAACATGTTCACACAAAATGCTTTCAAATGCGTGCGAGTAATTGCGAGACCTCTCACTACGATAACAAATATCAACATTATATACATATTCCGTAATACGTTTCAAAGCGAATTTAATCCTCTCGCAAGATCACATCCACCACCCATCCACACCACACTCAAAAACTATGACGATCCAATATACGATTTAACGACAGATCACGCCGTCGCCAGCCCAAATACACAAAACCCGCGCACTGTCATCTCTACCGACTCACCTCATAGTTCCTTCGCAGCACAAACTCCATAACGTTACGGCCACTTAAAACGTTATCGCGAACCATTTGCATACGGCTCGCAGCTAATAGCCGGTAATCTGCATCAGCCCGCTGCGATCTCGATAATGCGCTGAATGTAGGGCACCATGTACCTATTTAATTTAATAAAGTGCCTCTGACCGCGATCTATTAATTATTCCGCGAGAGCTGATGTATTCGCTGGCTGTATTTATAGGAAAGACGAGTAGAGTTCTTATGCAGTGTCGAATAAAATCAAATTGACATCGTTATAAGCTGAAACGTTTTGAGTAAAACGTCGTGGGAGCCCATTTTATCAAAACCAACATAATAAAGGATATATAATAAAATTGTGAGGAACGAAATACTACATATTCGTCCAATAACTGAGATCTAATTTTATATCAATATCTTTAATATCTAATAAATATATGTACTACTAATGTAGGTAGATTTATATCTATTAATAAAAAAGTTCAAGTACACAGTCGAAAGATCACGGCCACTGGATTGTCAACAAAAAATACTGAACAACGTTGAGGTGCTTTAAGGTGATAAGCTTCGAATAAAGCTAAACATATTTTTAAATACGATAAACGATCTTTATCTAATCAATTTAAAGGCAATGATATAAAAATTTCAAGCCAATAAATAAATCAAGAGCTAAATCTCAGCTGTATTTTTGAGGACAGCTCAATTAAAGTTAACTTAGAAAATTGTTATCTTTGTTAGGCGAAATTTTGATAAAACAAAATTCTGTGGATACGTAAATCTGAAATCTGTTAGTCATCAATGTAATTCCATCAGCGCGATATGTCTAATAGTTAGAAACTCCAGCCATCACAACTTCTATACAATAAACCCAAATAACCTGATAAAAGAGATCAAACAACAGAATACATACGTCCGTGTAATCCAGACTACAAAAATGAACCCGACAACCCAATGATCAAGGTTCAACAACAACAAAACGAACAGACATACAACAAATAAAAGCACTAAATCGCGCGAAACGTTTCCAACCCAGCCTTCCATCTCACATTCAAGAAACAAGCGAACCTACAAAACAGTCCATCAGTGAGGCCGGCCTACCTGGTTACACGTCACGTCGAGTTTACTAACAGCGTTCACATATCCCGTTAATCCGCAGTAAATATTAAACTCGTATGCCCGGTGTCCGGTCACATCAATATTGCCCTTGCAGGGAACAACACCAACACATGCATTAATTACGCGTAGTGCTAACATTCACAAATTAAGCGACGCCGCGTCGCGTTCATTACATGGCGATAATTTAAATATTCATTTCGCATCGCATATTACCGTTTGTTTGTATCGTGTAATTGATAATCGTGGTGTTTTTCTTCGCCATTGTATAGTAATAGCAATGTCAAAGACACCTAATAAAGAAGCTAGCTGGGTAATTTCCATAAGAAATGCGACAATAAACAAGGAATATAGCATATGCATAGAATGTAAATAATGAATAACTGTTAATGGGAAAATTTTCTTCCTCGTTTCATATTTTGCACTATATTTACAAACAATTGAAATACAGTTTTCACTGTATTTTATTATTAAAAAAAACACTAATAATAAAATTCAATCGAATTGATAATCTACTGCTTTTATGAAGTCATTTAAAATCTATCCTGCACTGACCGCATCGCGTTCGCGTACAAATGAAAATAAGCTGAAGTCAAAGAGGGCGGCTCAATTAAGGCATCTAATTGGAAACGGAGGCACGAGTGGGCACAATTAATGCGGCACGTATCCACTCAGCGAGATAATGCATTTCCCGAATTCGGTTGTTTCGAAAGACACACGAACAGGGTTGTCGCGTTGGCTAGATTTGGAATTTCAGTTTTTTTTTATACATAAAAATAATGGAGAAAGTTGTCACATCTTTAGTCACAGCAACGTATGGAAACACTAGACTCTTGTTCCAATAGAATTCCTAGATAGTATGTTGCATTGAAAAGCATGAATGCGCAATTTAATGTTCATAATGGTCGTTCGTGTTTTTCATATAAACTTATTAAATGCAAGCAAGGAGACATTTCATGGTTCTAAAACAAATTAAACCGTACTCATATTGTGCTGCCAATATATTATCTATATTATATATAAAATAATAGACGTATTTCTTTTCCAGAAATGGTTAATGCAAGAGAATTGAATCTAAGAAATAGGATAAAGACCGAAAATGCTGCAAGCTCATTAAGTGTCATTGCGCTAAACACCAAACGTGCACAAAAAATAACAACTAGCTGGCAGCCCTAGCGACTAGAGCACGCCACCCTGCGGCACATCACTGGGAACCCGTAAACGCCCGTATTAATTAGTGGCGAGCGACAAATTACGAGACCCGTGCCACCTGAATAATCAGCAATGTCTCAATGCGATGCCTTTATCGATCACATTCGCTCCTTTGTGCCAACCCTGGCTAGCTAACGAGACGAAACAGCGGACTTTGTGTCTTTGTGGGTGACGCTATAGTAACTGGCTTTGTGGTATGGTGTTGTTATCATGTATTTTGAAGGATATAAGATTTTCTTTATTCAATTTTGTCAGTAAAGATTCGCCTGTTATCGTTCTTCTGTTTTAAATAACACGCACTACTGATAGAATCGTGTTAATTGTGTCACTTGCACTAATGCAGAGAATACGTAAGGAAATTACTGGCGTTCCTAATCAGGGTAATAGATAAACTTGAAAATGAAATAATCCTTACACTAATCGAGGATCATAAAGTTCGATTAAAAAAAACACAGTTTGAATTAAAGTCCGTTTAAATTGTGTCTAAATAGAATTTAAAGGATTTGTTTACATACAAACATACAGGTAAAGCTAATTTAAACGTGTTGAAAATTTGTGTGTGTTAATATTAGCCATCCCTGAGTATCTAGATACGAGTATATCGTATATCTTTACCTACTACAAACGTTTAAAAAGGGTTTTACTGTCAGAATTGAACTCGTGCGAAGCTGCGGGCAAAAACTAGTTTCCTTATAAGTATGCTACCTTACTTTTATCATTTTTGTGTATAAAAAAAATAGACGTTGGCCGATTCTCAGCTAAACACGCACAAAAAAATTCATAAAAATTTGTCCAGCCTATTCAGAGGAGTATGGTAACTAACATTGTTACACAAGAAAAGATATATATATATATATATACTTAGTCTGGCCATAAATACTGTTACACTTAATTATAAAAAAATATTACATTTGAATTT
>NC_052107.1:1306709-1357443 GCF_012273895.1 Zerene cesonia
TAATAAATGTTATTTGCAGTTAACAATTTTCTTTTTTCTTTATTACAATATTTATGGCAAGACTAGGTATATAATGGAATACATTAATTTCTCAAGATTGATAAGACAATGGAAGAGAATCACGTAAACATGTCTATAAGGCATGTGCTTCCACCTCGTGTTTATTTAGGTCAATCTCTCGGTCGCATCCAATCTTGAGACGAGGGAGGATGACTCGCTTGTGTCTCTTAAATGGTTATCTTCATAAACTTTTTGAATATAAACGTGAACGTAACAAACATTATCTAATACATGTGCTTATCCGGTATCTATGAGAATCGGCCCACATCTATTTTTCATACCTCTAAATGATAAGAGAAAGGCAGAAAAGCGTTTGCCGGGTGCAGCTAGTATTACATAAATAAATATTAAACTTGTTTCTAACAAAAAAAAAAACAAAAAACTAAACCACCTACCTCTAAATGATTATCTGATGTGTGTTAGATCAAATTTAAAAGTGACCACACGGGAGGCACATCACGGGAGGACGGCTTTCAAATAAAAAAACGATCATCAACATCGATTCAACTAGTAAAACAGTTATGGGGTAAGAAACACAAAATAAAGACGTCGAAAGTAGAAATTAAGAAACTCCTCCTTTTTTTATGTCGGTTAAATACATTATAATTAGAATAAGTTTTATAAGAAATTTACAATAGAAAAAAAATAATCTTAATTGAAATAATTAAGATTATATCGCTACAAATTGTGTATTACATCCCTTTCCTACCGAATAATATTGTGTCCACGAAAATTACATGCTTACTAATAAACACAAAAGTATGTTCGCACATCTATCACACCAAAACGGAGCGATTTTAAGATATGACTTTTGTGTTTGAAGTAAGCTACGAATCAAAACAGTGTTACAGCCTACTTTTCACCGCAACAAAAAATCTCATTCCAATTGGATTTTCCTTCGACTACTATGCAGGCTAGTAATATAGAATATATATAATAATAAGGAATTATACTTATAAATGCATACATCTTAAACGCATAACGTACTTATATACGTAACACAGTTCCATTCGTCTGACTTACGCATGACGAAGTCACTTCGACCCTATTTCAAACGATACCCACTCAAGAAATGGGGCAAAGGGACCGGCCCTTTGCAAGGCACCGTATGAGAGCGATATAGGTCGGCCAAACGTCAGGGCCGAGTCAAGGGGCCATCTCTATCCACTTAGCCGTACGACCGCGTGTTTGCGAAACAAAACGTATGAACGACATTTTTGTGTGCGAGGACACGTGCGAGATTCCGATTGTTACAATACTAAATAATGCTTCCTCTTTAGTCTGATGTAAAGATGTAGTGATTAACAACAAATTGTAGTTTTTCTCTTTAAGCCTATATTATGTATAAGTTTTCTTCTTTGTACAATATTTTTGAAGAGTTAAATTTTAAAATATATAGTAATACTCTATGTAATATATTAATTTCTCGTGTCACAATGTTCGTTTGTAATACACCTCGGAAACGGCTGGATCACTTCTCATAAAATTTTGTGTGCATATCGGGTATGTCTGAGAATCAGCCAACATCTATTTTTCACACCCCTAAATGGCAAGAGTAAGGCAGAACAGCGTTTTGCCGGGTCAGCTAGTAATACTATATTATAGGTGTGTTTTTTTATTATGAATACGTTACACCTGACTTTGTAATTAGGTCATGAGTTGACAAAATATATATACCTAATGCAGCGATTTTTCAGCAATTTTTCTTGAATCGTCAAATTATACAATCCTAGCGGCCAGACCCAGCTTCGTCCGTGGTACCTACATAGTATGTTGTTTTTAAATACTTTAAATTAGTTATATAATTGTTTATTACACATCCAAAATAGACTACAAGCAAGCAATTCATCAATATATTTCATAGAATAATATTACTGGCTATGACAGAAAACCTTTGCCTCTGTCATAACAAATAATAACTGGAGTATCGTGAAATGTTAACATATGTTACGGTACAATAACCAACTAGGGTAACATGTAAACAATCCATTTGTGCACTTGCTAATTACAGTTGTTAAATTATCAAAACATAACATTTATATTTAACTGTGTAATTATTTTCATCTGATAACTTTACGCTTTATGTATATACAACGCACACGTTACCTATACTTTATATTATAAAGGAGAAAGGTTTGTATGTATGTACGGTTTTACTCGCAAAAACTACTGGACCAATTTCAAAAATTCTTTCACCATTGGAATGCTACATTTTCCCTAAAGAACATAGGCTATATATGTACCGCGGGCGAAGCTGGGGCGGACAGCTAGTAACATACATATACTTATAAAAGCAACAAATGCAACGGACATACTCATAGCACACTAGCTGCGCCCCGCGGTTTCACCCGCGTAAGTCCGTATCCCGTAGGAACATTGGGATAAAAATTACTTATATGTTATTCCAGTTGTCCAGCTGTCTACGTACCAAATTTCATTGCAATCGGTTCAGAAGTTTTTACATGAAAGAGCAACAAACACACACACACACATCCTTACAAACTTTCGCATTTATAATACTTCTTCTACTCTTACTAATCCTACTAATGTAGGATTAGTAGGACGTGGAAGGTGTTAAGTCAATGTCAAAGCACGTGTGCTATGGTGGTTGTAAGTTTGAGGCGGGATTTGGGCGAGATACTTCAAGGTGCGGTCGGTTTCGGAAGGATTATCTTTTCTCTCCTATGTGTGTGTATATGTTTGATGTAGCTAGTGCACTGTAGATGACCACAGTTTCATCGACATCGGGTTACGTGACCATTGGGCGGTAGAGTCATCGTCATGATCAGCCAATTTTCATCATCATCATCCTATGTATTATGTTCCCACTGGAGGAACGACAGCTATCCTATGATAGTTCAGGATCAAGGAGGATAATCAACTTCGCTGGTTAAGTGTGGAATGGTAGATGTCTCATGTCGTGGATCTTTTGATTCGGGACAAGCCAGTTTTCTCACGATGTTTGCCTTCATCATTTCAAGAAGTGTTGATGTGGATAATATGCAGATAAATTGAAAAATCTACTTATTTCCTACACCCTCGTCTGGTCTCGAACCCTCCACTTTTTGATGTAACTCCGAGTTCCCACCACTGATCCACGACTGCTATAAGCCGAGTAGAGAGTGTTGATTCGTGAAGATTTCGCCTTGTTGTTTTTATAGTTATTCCACTTGTGTGTGTGTGTGTGTGCGTATGCTTTCACTTTTTATGTAAAGTGCTTCCTTTGCTAAATGTGCACGAAAGAATGTCAGTATTTTTAATAGACAAAAGAGCATCAGTTGGATTAAAAGAAAGTATTTAATATCATTTTTTAAATTCTATAGCAAAAAATTATAAAAACCTGCAATGGCGTGGTTTCTATTGATGCAAATTTCCATATAAAATAAACTAAATTGCAAAACGTAGAAAACCAGCACTGCAAATGATTTGTAAAGCGGCAGGAAACAGAATATCCATATTCTATTCAATTAGTAGATTACGATATTGCCCCCGATAAACGTCGGATTTTTGCGAAATACGCGTCGCTGTCTTAGAAATGGTTTTATGCGCGTGTGTCTCTTTGTTATATTTGCTATTTGATACGTATCATGCGAATGTATGAGAACTGCGAGCGCGTTATCTTAGTTTATTCGCTATTGTGGGATCGACTCCTGAATGGCGCAATTTATATCGTGAAAGGTGCTAAAGAATTCCATCGCAAATCTACTCAATAAAAGATAGTAGTTAGGTTGGGTGCTTGTTCTGCGGAGCGTGTATTGTGATTAAGAGACGGTCTATTATGTGTTTGTGAATGTGAATTATGAACGTGAAGACTGAAAGAAGAAGACTTTACTGGGTTTCGAATGTGTGACTACTTCCTACTAATATTATAAATGCGAAAGTTTGTAAGGATGTGTGGGTGTTTGTTGCTCTTTCACGCAAAAACTACCGAACCGATTGCAATGCAATTCGGTACGTAGACAGCTGGACAACTGGAATAACATATAGGCAACTTTTTATCCCGATATTCCTACGGGGATACGGACTTGCGCGGGTGAAACCGCGGGGCGCAGCTAGTGGGCTATAAATCACCCGCTCAGAGGCCGCGGAGACGACCACAATGGTCACTAAACAAAGACAGCGCAAACACCGTCGGCCACGTATCGCACCATCGATTCGCTGGCGCGCATCGCGCTGTTGCACTGTTCGTCTGCACGTCGCGCGCAGAGTGACGACACGGTCACAATGGATTAGTGTCGCTCGTTTGGTGAAAGAGTATTTCAACTGTCGTAGTAATAGCGTATGTTTATTTATAGGTGGTGTAACATATGCTATTCGATAAGATTTAGATTTCTAATGGTATAAGAATTCATGCGTAGTCGGAATGGTAAGAGAAAATGTAAAATCGGTAAAGCAGCAAGCAGCAGCAGTCGGAATCGAAAGAATAGAATTTCTTCTACTCTTTCGGTTTAATGTGCCTAAGGAACACCCCACAAAAGACGTGGGTTCGAATTCCGCCTAGTGATATTTTTTTTTTTCTACTCCTTCCATTTTTCTCACTTACAAAGCATTTCAATGGTATAAAGTAAAAAAAAAAATTAATAATGGAAACACACTTCGCCCCAAAAAATAAACACCCACAAGGAAAGTACGTCCAACATCCACATAACAACATATCATGCAGACTTCCGTCTCACACGACCACGTAAACTAAGATTGCCTCTACATTATGTGGCCGCACCGCGCACGTCCAGCCAGCTACTCATAGAAGCAACGAAGCGTATCTCGCTGCTACAGTGTATTCTTAAAATAATCATGTTATTTGATATTGTGCGTTGTTCTTAAATTTTGACCCACTTTGCGCAGTTGTTAGTGACCCTGATTAATTATTCGGCCAGAGAGATATCGTTGACATTGAATAAATATTATATTGTGATTTTGAACGTTGCGTTTTTTTTAATATCAAGGGTGCAGTGCGGTATTCATAAGTTAAGAGCTAGCTGAGTTTTGCTCGGGACTAATGAATAAATCGAATTTATCCATACTAATATTATAAAGCAGAAGTTGTTGTTGGTTTGTTTGTTTGTTTGTTTGAACGCACTAATCTCAGGAACTACCCGATTTGAAAAATTCTTGCAGTATTAGATAGTCAATTTATTGAGGAAGGCTATAGGCTATATATGTAGCACGGGCAAAGCCGAGGCGGACTGCTAGTAGTATTATAAACATTGAATTTGTGGATTACTTTTCGTGGTACCAATTCCATAATTACTATATTTTTACCCCTTATGGTGATGGTCGCACTTATTTGATTACCTACGAATTCATGATATATCTACTACGAATACATATATTCGGTTATATACGTATATCTAAGAAACATAAAATGTGTAAGAACACATTTTATATTGAAACTACTCAGGTATCAGTGAGCTGTACGACTTAAAAACTAAACTATACCACAATACTACCATTAATCATTTAATTCACACGCTCCACCGTCTAATAATACATCACTAGCTGTGACCCGCGGTTGAAACCGCGTAAGTCCGTATCCCGTAGGAATATCGGTATAAAAAGTGCCTATGTGTTATTTCAGTTGTCCAGCTATCTACGAAGCAAAATAGTATTATTATTCACCAATAGATGTCAGGAAAAAAAACACGAATAAAACACGAATATGACATTTTCTAAAAAAAATTCCTAGCTAGATCGATTTATCGCCCCCGAAACCCCCTATATACTAAATTTCATGAAAATCGTTGGAGCCGATTCCGAGATTTCAATTATATATATAGATATATATATATACAAGAATTGCTCGTTTAAAGGTATAAGATAAAGTATTAAAAATACCACAGCGTGAAAAAAAAAAAAAAACTAGACATTTCACCAACCGACCGTTTCCCCCATACACCCTTTACATGGAACATATGCTCTCCATACATATTGGGCCCCAACATCACTGCACGTTCAGTCAGTCACTTAAACAGCCAACGAACTGCGACACTAGCTATCAAGCTATCACGCACTCGCTTTACAAAGTATCAATAACTAGCTGCGCCCTGCGGTTTCATCCGCGTATCCCGAAGGAACATAGGGATAAAAAGTTCCCTATATGTTATTCCAGGTGTCCAGCTGTCTACGTACCAAATTTCATTGCATTCGGTTCAGTAGTTTTTGCGTGAGAGAGTAACAAACACACACAAATCCTTACAAACTTTCACATATATTATATTAGAAGGACTAGTAGGATTTTATAAAAGAATAGGTTTTATAATAAGAAGAGGTCATGTACAATACAATGAAAACAGAAGAGCTTAGGTTTAATATATATTTTTTTTTGTACGAAAAATCCATGCAATTATAAATTCCTGAACCTACCTAGGAAGTAGGAAGACATTTGTTGAATGGATTGCTATATTATGTAGCCATTTTACATGTTATCATAAACTAGCTTTTGCCCGCGGTTTCGCACGCGATAATACAGAGTAGTTCAATACATGTCATGATACATATAAACCTTCCTCTTGAATCGCTCTATGAATTAAAAAAACCCCATCAAACTCGTAGTTTTAAAGATTTAAGCATACAAAGCGACGTAGGGACAGAGAAAGCAACTTCGTTTTATACTATGTTGTGATATAAATTAATAATTGTAAATTGCTATACAAAAAGTGTCGATTAAATATGAAATAGTTATCTATATAAATAAATTATTTATAATTAACATAAATATCATAAATCGGATGAATTCTTCGCCAACACAAATAAAACTACTTCCTACTACATCAGTGTATGAGTACACTTTTACTTAAGTTATAAATGGTTAAATATAATTAACATTTAATCAATATCAAGGGCATCCAGATAAAAAACACAAACCTCCTATCAATACTGTATCCGTACTAACGTACTAATAAATAAATAAAAATTTCCCTTTGTACACAAAAAAAAATATTTGTGCATGCTGTGTTAACCTATAATTATTTGCTACTTTTTCGCAAGAATATTTGTTATAATATACTATTTATACTCAAGAATCACTGTAAACAAATGTTGGTTGACCAAATAAATAAATAAATAAATAAAATTGCTGTATCGATTTGAGTGAATTTTATAATAGAGATAGAGTAAGATCGCGCAGTTACTACACTGGCCGGCCCATAGGCGCTAAGGGGCTTTGCATAGATATGATTATACACGGCGATGTAGGACAATGGCTAAAGAACACCCGACTCCTGTTTATTTACCCTTATGACTTATGTACCCTTAGTAAAGCTATACTAAATTTACAAAATCCTACTAATATTATAAACGCGGAAGTTTGTAAGTATGGATGTATGTATGGATGTTTATTATTCTTTCACGCAAAATCTACTGAACCGATTTCAATGAAATTGGTTACGTAGATAGATATATACACATATATGATAATGACACATTTTATCTTTTATCCCGATATTCCCACGAGACTGACGCGGGTGAAACCGCGGGGCGCAGCTAGTATTACATATTTTGTTAATGTAATGGTCTCCATATCTGTTCATATATTATAAAGTTGAAGAGTTTGTTTCTTTGTTTTCTCGAACGCGCTAATATCAGGAACTACTGGCCCGGTTTAGAAAATTATTTCATTGTTAGTTAACCCATTTATTGAAGAAAGCAATAGGCTAAATTAAAAACTACGTGAGTAAAACCGCGGCGCTCAGCTAGTCCGTTAAATTTTACCCCTTTTATTTTTTTTCCCCCAGGGAGCATTTAATCGAGATAAAAAGTATGCCATCACCCAAACCAGCTCATACCCTGTCTGTATACCAAAATTTAGCAAAATCCGTTCAGTAGCTTCAGCGTGATTGACGGACAAACATCCGAATAAACAAATTGTCACATTTATAATATTAGTGTGGTGTGGTTAAAATCTCTATATAGGTGCATAATGACGGTGGGTATATACCCTGTGGATATATCACGAATCCGAATGAACGGTTAAACTGAAAACAATCGCTGGTAGGTACTAAATAGAAAGGTTGGTAAAGGTCACGAGCAATGGCTGGCGATCATAGGCGTAACTATTACTGAAGACTGTGCTCTTAACAGCAGGAGGAAGCGTGAAGCGGAAAGTTAATATGCCAATTTGTTATTTATTTATACCAATATGATAACTAGCGGTCCGCCCCGGCTTCGCCCGTGGTACATATATAGCCTATAGCCTTCCTCGATATATGGGCTAACTAAAACTGAAATAATTTTTCAAATCGGACCAGCACTTCTTGAGATTAGCGCGTTCAAACAAACAAAGAAACCAACTCTTCAGCTTTATAATAATATTACTAGCTGCGCCCCGCGGTATCAACCGCGAAAGTCCGTATCCTATAGGAATATCGGAATAAAAAATTGCTTATTTGTTATTCCAGTTGTCCAGCTGTCTATGTACCAAATTTCATTGCAATCGGTTCCGTAGTTTTTACGTGAAAGAGTAACAAACACACACACATCCTTACAAGCTTTCGCATTTTTAATTTTAGTAGTATTAGTAGGATATGAGGATAGTAGGATAGGATTAGTATAGATACATAATGAATTTCGAACAGTGGTGGGTTTAATTAAAACCGTTTGCCATACATATAAGTAGGTCCTTCAAAAATATACTACACTTATTCTCATTTCTACTACATTAGCGTGGATCGGCGGTGTGAGGTACGGGACAACGCGCGGCGCGATTAAAAAACTCCTGCGCAGCACAGCGCGCCTACAACAATTCCGATATAAGGTCCATAAGTTCCCAGGCAACATACTGAAAGCACACAATCTAATGGAAATCTTTTAGTAGGTTCAAAAAGCAGAGTAAAGAAACTCTCTTAACTTCCGTAAGTACCTGAATCACGACAGGAGTTGAGCCGCGGCCATTTTTAACATCAATTCTACATACTATACTGATACAATAGTCGCCCACTGTCGCAACTACCAGCCTACCCATAGCAGTCCCAAAGTAACAATATAACCTCTATGAAATAAGCGTTTAAAAATAATGCTATCCGCTGTTCGCCACACCGTAACCGCACCGCGGCAACGTTACGTTACGGACTTTCACCGCGCCGAGAAAGCCGACTTAGAAACCGATCTAACATTTACTTTACATACCCCACCGACCGGGCGTAGCGGAAACGGCGCCCGCTTTTTATATACCGACTAATAATAACTCGGTAATCCAATTTTATAGTACTTTTTGTATTAAAAGCTCGCACTGCATCCAAGTTGCATCACATGCGCATGTGTGCGCACCGTTCGCACATTGCAGCCGTGTGCGTGTGCGTGTACACATCTAAATTCATCACGTTAAGAAATTACGGCAACTCTAAACTAGTAAGTATAATGTATTATGATAATTTACCATCATTCAACACACCGTGAACACGCAATAAACCATTTGCAGCGATAAAACCGGTTCCATTTCTAATTTCGGAGGGATATGGTGTGTATTAATGCGATATGTGCAATTTATGCTGCTCATTTAGATAAATTAACATGATTATGATAGGAAAGGATTAAAGAAGAGTTGTTTTCTACAAAATGTTACAGAGATACGAATGAAACGTTTATAGAATACGGCAAGCAAGACTAGTTCATGATATCATATTCTATTATGCGTTTAATTTTAACAATATACTCATTTCAATGCTCAAACTGAACTAGAACCATCCCATACATTATTCCCTATCAATAACATACCATATAGTTCCCTCCTCTGAATAAAACAACATGTAATTAATAGAATTACACTCGCATGGCGATATTACGTCGAATGAACATAAAAATGTCATCACCATACAATTTCATAAACAGCGACTAATTAGCTTTACCTCCAAACGTCCACATTGTACATCCTAAAATTCACTCAACACCATCACTACATACTATAAAGCAACGTTGCTTCCCTACGTATGAATGTATGTATGGTTAGATCTTTAAAACTACACAACAGATTTTAATAGATAGAGTGATTCAAGTGGAACAATTGCATGTGTATATGTAAACGCGTGCGCAGCCGCTGGAAGAAGCTAGTATGTATATACAATCATACTAACATCAGTATCAGTATCTCTTAATATCAGTTGCAAAATCAATTTTCCAGCGCGCCGCGCGCTGCATTCGCATTCCGAGAGCGCTCCCGACAACCGGTACCGACTTTCGTCGAGACAAAGCGTTTATAATAAATCCTTCAGATACGATCGCGGAAATATCGGGCCTTGATCGATCGTTTAAATGTCACTCCGAACTGTTGCCACGCGGAACCCGCGCGGCTCGACCTGTGCACGCCCATTGTTGCATATCACCTACCCACTTATGGTAATTTATTAAGTGTTAATGTGTCGATGAATAGAAAAATCGAAAAAAAAGACACTAGTCCTGTCAATGTGAATGTGGTGAAGTTGCAATATGGTTAAACAAACCCAAAAAAATATTGATTCTACTAGTAGACAATCGAATACTTATGTGGTACTAGACATAAATCATCCGTGGGAAAATCCTTAAATCTTTTAAATATACTAAACTAGCCGCTCGACCCGGGTTGACCGGAACAAAACAAAATTTATATAACCCTATGACACTCACAGATAAAGTGGCTTGCAATTGGTAAAAGTATTGTTTAAATCGATTCAGCCCAACCAGAGATTATCCCCTATAATGTCACAAACTTTAACTCTTTATAATATTAGAAGAAAACGCAATAAAAAAATTACGAGATAAAAATAGAGTACCTAACACAATAGACAATGTACATGTAATTGTCTAATGGACAAGCAATGAACAACGGGCATTATATAAGTAGGCCATCTTCATCAATCAAGTTTTCAACAATCCAATAAGAGCCCAGATTTCCTAGATGCGAGTATGTCATACGATTCACCACTCAATTCATTACACAGACAAGCACTTAATGAAGCAACATTAAATAGACAAAGGAATTATCATTAGCAATTCATTAACAAAAATACGAAACGACCAGTTGAGAGACATTAAAATCAAATGGAATATACGTCAATTCAAAATTGAACTCAAACAGCGTACGCATAAAGTATTCAATTGCCCGCATCACTTTCCAAATATCTAGCCATCAGCACAAGAGCAGTGTATAATTAAGCACGTCAGATATGACAAATGAAACAAGCCGAAAACACTGTACAAACACGCTAGAATTATAATTTGTATATCCGCAGAGGAACGTTCGTGCACGGTATACGAGTTCGGTTACGGTATCGGCGTCGTGTTTCTGTACATAAAAATTTAGCTTAAATTCCATAAAATATGTTTATGATAGAAGAGTCGAAAACATGGGGAAAACTTTATGATGAAATATAAGATTACATTTGCAGATTTGTTCCGAAGTTTTGATCTAAAACGCAACATAGCAAAGGGGTTTATAAAATAAATCTGTTTTTCTATTTATTAACGTTTAAGGAAACAACAGACCTGCTCTTCCCTATTTCGAATCCAACGATATAGTTATTTATTTAAAATTTGATAACAATACCTATTGAATTTTACAAAATTATCATCAAAACACAGTAAAAATGTGAAATAAATGTTAACATACTGCTCAAAAAATTTCGGAAAAACAGTAAATAAATTAACGTTAAATCTTTCAATAGCGTTCCAAGCATAAACGCATACGCTAGACGTAGCTGCGCAAGGTAGATGTAAAACATCTCCCAAGTTAAATTGCAATTGAAGTTCAAAGTATAAATTACACGAATATTAACATTTCAAGGTACGAATGCGATATTTCATTGCAGATATAATACCTACCTCTATGAGGTGCGCTCGGGTATCGCGTTCTTGCATAATACGGTGACTAATCAATTCGCGTAGCCTTGAAATTGTAAAAACACGTTTGCAAACGGACGACATTATTATTGAAAAGTGTAGCGAATAAATTACGACGCGACTAGATTGCGGCCCGTTGCGTTGCTTGCGTTTTGTTGGCGAATTGTATCATAGGTTATGTTAGCCAGTGTGTTAGTGTTAACAATTATGGGTTACGAGTACAGGAAAGAAACTCTCGATCACTACGTCCTACGATTTTAAATGTTGGTGTTAGATAAACATATTTGACAATAATTAAAGAGGAAGATTAGGAAGATTACAGTTCTCGTTACTTCTTATAGTTGAAAACGATAACTTACACAATATGGTGGGTTGAGAGAGTGCAACAACTACCCTCGAAGAATTCAAAGCATCCAGAGCTATTATTCTCAAACACAAGAACATATGAATTGGATCGTTAAATTTGGCATTTAAGAAACCGTAAATATAAGCAAAATTTATATTCAGCTAGAAGCTAATAGCAAGTGAACGTCTCGGCGGGGAGCTGTCGACGACCAGTTTCAAAGCAATAAATTGTTGCAATTCCAATAATTCAAAAGTTGACTTTATAAATATTTCAACTGATCGTGGCTTTTTATCTAGCAATAACCTTTTTTGGATGTACCAACCTACTTTGAAAAAATACACATTATATCTCTAAACATATATAATAAGTGTTTGTACCTAAATGGCCTCATTTATGTTATAGTAGGTTTATCGATATTGACGCCGGGATGATGACGCTTTGCTCATCTGTAGAAAAAAAAAAACACGGTCACCTAAATTTGGTCAACTACTGGAACTCCCTATCACAACGCTACCTACAATATATCCACATATCAACAACTAGACGTTAGAAAAAACAACTCTGCATATCACTTTCCGCCATCTACAACCGAATATACAACAACAGCTCATGGACTTGCGAGATCCAACGGTCAAAACTCAAAACAACACCCCCCCCCCATCCCTATCGGGATCAATACTGAATATGAAACACGATGATCTCAAGACGTACATACGTACGGGACAAAGGGGCACCGCTGCCTCCACGCCTCCCCGCAGCGCACCCCCGCACACCCCCTCCGCCGCCCGCCACTATCGCCAATGCAATTTGTACATTTCGAATGCACACAAAGCCGAGACGCTCGCAGCTCGCTTTGACAGTATTAACTTGTCACCGGCGCAATGTTGCCCACCTTTATTACATTGAGAGATTTACAGATTGAATTCGTGTCGACGTAGCTATAGGTAGCGTCGTCGTTGGTCGGGTACGGGACGAATTTAGGGTTAGAGAAGTGTCGAAGTCTGTTAGTGCCGTTTGATTAAGATTTAAACTAGTTTGATACCTGATAAGGAAATGATGCAACATTTGCATCATAATTTATTACGTATCCTTACAAAACTAATGTCAATTAATGCTAAATAGATATCAATATCGTTTAGTATTCTTATACATAGTAAAATGTTTGATTGAAAGCTTACAATTCCTCAAAGTACGCCCAATTATATCAACACGTATGTGTGTATATATATATGTTTCTAAATTTGTATACAAAACATCGATAAGATATCGCAGGATAATGACACACAGTGCTATTATTTATTCTTAGAAACATTAAACTGTCGAAGCGTATATTGAAAGAAATAGTCTAGACTTCACCGCGTCTAGACTTAAAACAATACGTTCGTTGTTAGATGCTCACTGATGTTTGATGGGAGATAAATGTTTGTTATTTTTTATTCGAAATGTTATTTTAAAATATCAAAGTACAGATATATCACAGATAATTTGATATTTATTTGCAATAATTCAAATCTTAAATTTAGCCTATTATAATATTAATCATTGAATTATGGCCTACCTCATGGCATGGCAGAAAATGTAAATTTCCTATTTGCATAACTTCATACATTATAAGGGTCAAGGTTATTTAAACTTTGAATTCAACCTCTAACTAATATGTACCCTTTCCTCAATATATCCGTCTCAATACTCACATGCTACAAATTTCACATCATTCACTAATCGAATTTCATAGTTTCATTAGTCAGTTAGTTCATTATTCCCGGCTTCGGGTGCCCGAATCGCAGACACTGCAACAGTAGCGTGATGAATTGATGACTAGATAGGTACCAACAATCAATTTGTTACCTGCGATACCATCGCACCGCGCTGAATTCAAATTCACTTCTGATTGACGCCATTCATTGGTTGCAGATTCCGAATTTCGTATGTGCCATCGAAATTTATCAACTGATTTATAGAGAGACGAGATTTAAGGCCGGTTTCTAAGCTATCAACTGATATGTTCTCTTTAGATAATTTACGTCAATAATTATTTCTAACAAAATTATAAGCCTTCGTTCGATTTGTCAAAACTAGACCAAGTTTAAATAGGACCACGTGGCAGACACCGGCTTTCAATAAAAAAATAATTACAAAAATCTAGTCACGCAGTAACAAAACACAAAGATAATACAGTCGAATTGGTAACCTCCTCCTTTTTGAAGTCGATTGATAAGTATCACACAAGCTGTTAGGAAATACTCCGAAATAACTCACAACTACCGATCGATTGTAAATTTTTTAACATTATAAGTTTATAACTACTAGTTAGTAGCATACATCTCCGGCGTATAAATAAATGTCGAAATAAACTTGTAATACATTTCCAAAATATACTATATCCCTTTCGGAATTGCTTTCACTTTTTCTACGTCCATACAGAAAATCATTAATTAATTCGAATCAAATGTCGACTGGAAAAGGGGTACCCGCAACGTTTTCAAAACGGGCGAGTGTACTCAACCTTTTTTGTTGAAATGTTTAAACGTAAAGGTTAGTACACATTTGGTGCACACGATGAACGATAGCTCCATTGAATGCAGTTATCGGGCAGCTTGTGTGCACACGGCCGAGAAGTGTGCGAGCTCTAACGACTCACTTGTTAGGCAATACTGTGTTCTGAATTACTACGCAACGCGCGTGTGCTCAACCTTTTGCCTGGAATTGTGGTTTAAATTATGTAAGTTTTAAAATATAATAAATGGAATGAATGAATGTAGAATGTATCTTATTTAACAAGACAGACATACCAATTTTGCGCAACTTTACTAGCATTGTATTTGCATAAAAAGCTATTTAACAACCATCACGCGCCATATAGATGCGTATATCGTAGCGTATAACAACCAATAAATTTAAAACATGAAATATCAAGTATAAAAAATTTAAAACCCAGCTTATAATTCAAACACCAAATCATGCATTTTATCAATTTCTTTACTTTTACGATAAATTTTAATGAAAAATGGAACACATCTATGCCAATACTATCCCGCCTGGGCTAGCCAGTGTCGAAAAGAATAACACACGAGATATCCGACGACAAATGTTTGTCGTACAGACGCCAACAATATAATAACGACGATGTCCCCAAAGGTTGATCACACCGGAGCGGCGTGTTGACCGCACAGCGTGTCACGGCATCCACGGCCGGGTACGTACAGTCGTACACACAACAATGCCGCGTTATTCCCGACACGTGCGTTGCTACGAGACGATTTGGTGAGCGAAAACAGATATCACTATTCGATGAGGTCAATGCAGCCAGCCTTACAAATAGCTAAACGTAATATTAGAAAGGGGTATCAGTGATGCGAATAGAAAAAAAGAAGTGTTTGATAGTCCATTTATCGGGAAAGGTTCAAGAGCTATATGATCTAGGTTATATATATAATACTAGCTGCACCCGGCAAACGCTGTTCTGCCTTACTCTTATCATTTAGGGGGATGAAAAATAGATGTTGGCCGATTCTCATAGATACCGGATAAACACAAAAAATTTCATCAAAATCGGTCAAGCCGTTTCGGAGGAGTATGGCAACGAAAACTGTGACACGAGAATTTTATATATTAGAAGATAACATCATACTACATCAACATTTTTCATCAATGCTATGAGAAACGATATTTAAAAATTTCCATGGATTAGAAATATGGAAAAAGTAGTGTTGAGACCAGACGATGTTGCGTGGATAAACTGTTTAGTTATTTAAATGATACATATCAGAACAAAAAACAGGTTCAATGATAGGTCCGGTATAAGACTAGACCGTACTTTCTATCAGCAACATCATCCTATTTTATTCCCTTCTCATTAGATGTCTCCTAATACCTATATCATTAATTAAAACCAATTAAACGTAACTCACACACAACCAGTAATGACTATTGATTTTAAATTAATTTGTTTACCGAATGTCGTGTTTTGTTGGAAGCAATTGTCATGATGATATAGTACTTAAAATGTACGTATAAAAACATAAACGATTATATAATATACAATGGTATAATATAACAGATAAACAAACCGTAAACACAATAATATAATCTATCGTTAATTACGTTAGCAATTGCAGGAGTTAATTAAATTTAAATCTTTAGAATCGCGTTACAATAATCAATCATGTAACTACATACGATGCTCGGCAGACCACACTAGAATACATCTTATGTCAATAGTGAAACGGTGCACAATCGGATACGCCGTTCGGCTACGCAGCGACAAACATTTTTCTATGCGCAATGCGAAACAAACGAATGTATTGTTATTGCTATATGCGCATGTCAAGGTAATATGATAAGTGGCCGTTTTATTTCTAAAGTCGTATGAATATGAATTGATTCCGAGAATTCATCATTAAAAATATGTTTGAACATACTTAGCGATGTTATAGGTATTGTTTTGTGTCTGTTGTGTATCAATATGTAATTTCGAGAACTATTATACGGTAGGTGTGTTGTGAATACTAAATAAAACCGGTCGTGTTTCTTTTTTAGCATTTCATTTCGCAATAATGTGGCGTTTGAATAATTTTACGATTTTATCATATTGATGTTATACATAGATTGCTCTATATACATCTAGTATCGAATTGACAAAATCATAAATTCTTCATCTTCATCAATTTCTTCACGTTTGCTAGACCGTCGCGTTCCTTCATCATCAGACTAAATCAAATTGTACGTATATATTCAATCACATTTCTCTACCTATGGCATAGTACCTATAAATAATTCGTTTCATATTGCAATCCAAATTTGACGATAGTATCTCTTATATCGGTATGCAGATGAACGCGGATGAGATTCGTCAGTGGGAAGGTAGAATTACCCACCATCGCTTTGTCCAGTTACTATAAATACACATGAGTATCATGGAAGTAAAGTGGGATGAACACGCTTCGGCACGAATTGGGACAGCTCTCACCGGACAAGTGTGATTCGTACAGTTCCAGTTACAGTAGTCAATCCTTTCCCTTTCCTCTTTAAAGCGGGCAGTGCATTGTTCATGGACGATGGAGATCGTTTACCATAAGGCGAACCACCATCTCAGTTGCCCGCTATGACATAAAAAAATAAAACAAAAAAAGTCCATTCCCAACCCGATTCCGCCGACATGCGAGCGACTCTTTCCCGCGGCCTCTCGTCCGGTTTTCACGTCAATAAATATTTCGAGATTCCGTCACCGGCACCGAATCGTCCCCGTTTAATTAATAAGCCCGTGTACGCGATATATATGCGGTATGCGCGCGCGCAGCGTTCTGCTGCACCGCCACACCGAACCGGCCACTGGCTTTTTCTACGGGGAAATGTCGACAAACTTGAATGGTCGGTTGTCTCAATGATTCATGTCAAAAATTGAAAAATTACTTGCACGACTATTGTACGACATTTTAAAGAGACTAACTGTAAATACTCATTTTAACGTTCTCTCTGTAATTAAAACTAAGTAGATGAGATTTTTATTATAGGAATAGAAAAAATCGATAACGAGGCGGGATTCGTACCCGCGTCTTTTTGCCAAACCGTAGCCTAGCCTCCCGAACACCCATGAAGTCGCCTCAGCTATCGATTCTTCTACTCTTTCGAGTTCATGTGTCTGAACATTAAATGAAAACTTGTTGTTACTAAATGCCTTTGTCACAACTAGTTCTAACCAGGCAACGCGCGATTAAAACTAGAATATAGTATATTTTCTCTAGAAAACTTTTCCCTTTTACATTATTATTTAATCATATCTCTAATTTACATTTCGATTGTTATTTGTCACAATAAACAATACTGAATCTACATCTGAAACTAAATAAATATAAAATATTAATATTATAATCGACTTTAGGACGTTTACCACTTAATCAGATACCAATATGGAAAAGCTCAGTTAGTTAATTCTAGTTATTAATATCCTAGGTAGGCAGAACGCGTTCTAACGGTAAACTGGTTTAAACTATAGCATTTACATTTTAAAAACAGAACATGATGGATGTATAAAATACCTCTTGAACATTTAAAAAAATATCAATGTTAATGCAGCATCCACACGACAACTAGTTTCGTATTGGATCCGGTTTTTAATTAACTTCAGCTATATGTGAGACAAATTAAATTTGTCGTATGTAGAAAGAGGTGTGATGTAATATGATATACGTTATAATATTATAAATTCGCTATTTCTACACATTAATATAAATAAGTTTTCATTGATTCAAACGAGATACGAATAAATTAATTTAAAATTCAAATTAAATAATAAGGAAAATATTACTTTTTTTTTGATTGGATATTTTTGTAAATTGATCACTATGCGAATGTTGATGTTAGATAGATAATGCAGTGAGCGATTTTTTTAATCGGATATCGTATATGGATATTTAATTACTACAAAATATAATTTATTGAATCGTCGAATTTTACTAAAATAACACAAATGATAGTTTATTTTCTACCTACTCTAATTATAACAGTACTCCCAAGATTTTTTGTATTTATTACGATTACCTCCTGTCTAGTTCTCTGACTTCACTAGAAAAGTATCAACAACGCTATGAAAGGTCAGCTGACTCACAGGAACTTAAGCTTGGAAGCTCGTCTCAATACCTATCATACATAGGCATACATGGGTTTCATCAAAGTAGGAATATTAACCCATTGACTAAAAACTATAGTATTCGTAATAAAACTTATACTTTTATACTTATCAATTCCAATGATTAATTTGATACGTCCATTAAACAACATCATCAATATCATCATCATCATCATCCTTATCATCCTTGTTTAAGTAGCCCTAGTATATCCAAATTACAGTAGGAGCATTTTCGAATCAGATAATTTAAATTAGTAACTCAGTACAAAGTTTTCACCAACCCACCAACCATCCAACCCTGCTCAATCAATTGTTACTGATAAGTAAGCAACTAACCTTCAAATCGAATCTTTATCAACCCACCAACCTTCATCATCAGTTAGTGGTCAACATTTTAGTGGTACGTAGTAACTGGTGACTAACCTTCGGGTCGAAGCTGAACGCCGTCTCGGGCCGCAGCGGGCACGGCAGGCCGCACTTGCAGGTGCCAGCTGTCTGCAGATACTCCCTGAGCTGGGCGAGCGTGCTCAGCGCCGTGCCGCTGGGGCTGCAACAGAATTTCATACGTCAATACATATTAACAGAGAGAAGAAGAAGAACGTATAATTATTTTAACCAGTGGTCACCCAGTGGTCGACAATACAATCAAATCAACTCAAACCATCTATTTGTTTCTCCTAACAATTCACAATCACATGATTTGGAGTTGGACGTGCTGGTGTATTAAATGGGTTAACCCCTTCGGTACCAATTAACAAATACAAGAGTTCATATAATTATATTGTGTGTATATGTATCAAATGCCTGGTGTGTGGTGTGATCTTTATTGATCAAATGCATTTTCAATGAATTGTTTAAAAAAAATTGCACTTCTCTCTCTCTTAATAGTTATACTATGGTAAGTTTTATACATACACAAATCAACCATTTTCATCCTATACATACAACACTGTTTACACTATCTGCTACAAAACAATCCACAAAACCGCACATCCCCTATAAATATTCACATCACGAATAATGTGTTAGCATTTCGTTATAATATTAATCTTCGTAAAACACCCCTCCCCATCTACGTGTAAGTAGAAACATATCACGCACGCCGTCCCACTAGCTCATATGGCCCTCTAATTAAGTGGGGGGTCACTATAATAATACAGTATTACAATACCATCAAACAACGTATTACGGTAATAACATATTTAAGGAGTTCCACAGTAATTGAACGTGTAACTTGCGGCGAGGCCTTTAGCTTTATTTTGCGGTTGAAAAAATTGTCCGCATTCACTTTGCCTGAGTAATTGTAAACAACTGAGCTGTCAATCGTATAAATTATGCAATTTAACGTGTTTTAAAGGAAATATGAGTTAATTTAGGAATGAACTTTATCGAAAATGAAACGAATAGATACGAACTGCCGATTCTTTTCGGTGCAAGGAGGATTCGGCATAGATGTCGTTTATTAAAACAAATACTACTTAATTTACATTAAAATATTGCTATAAGTATATAAACAGTTTATGCTTATATCTTTCTGAAAACAAAATCCAGCTGTTTCATAGTTAAGAACCTTTAAGCTTATTTTAATATTGAATCATAATTTTAAACAATTACACACGTATGATGCAACAAAAATAGTAACTTTACCAGCTCTAACGCAATGAGCCCGCATTCAAACTGACCAACCCACAACATTTAGTCTCATTTATTATTGAAATAAGTAAATAAAAAACGAGAAAAAGTCGCAATCAAATATTCACTACTAATTCAGTAGTTTATGTATGAAACATTACAAATATACATACAAATACACAAGTGTTTCCTCTTTATACCGCAGCTTCCCCGCGTGGTATGAATAAGTTTTCATGGTAGAAACTTTTACCTTTACTTTATCCCCTTCGGAGTGGAATTTGTGAAAATCATTTCTTAAAGCCTACATCAGAGTCCTTGATAGATTCAGTCAGTCAGACATCTTTGCGTCTTTCATTATTAATATGTTAATATTACTAGATAAAATAAAACAAAGTCGCTATTATCTTTCTCTATGTCCCTATGTATGCTTAAATCTTTGAAACTACACAACGGATTTTGATGGGGTTTTTTAATAGATAGAGTTTTCTATTCAAGAGCAAGGTTTATATGTATAACAACATCTATTTAACTACTCCGAAGTATAATAAACACATACAACGTATATACTTATAGACAGTGGTTGTTATTTCTTCATTAGGGCATAACAACTAAGTACCTAGGCTAGAAACCAATTTGATTTTCCTTAAATATTGGAAATACCAATTTCAATCCTACATGATAGAAAGTATGGGTCATTATTCTATACTAATTTTATCATCATCAGCCCATGCATGTTCCCACTGCTGGGACACAGGCCTCCTATAAGGGTTTAGGCCAATAATCCACCACGCTGACCAAGTGCGGGTTGGCAGATGTCACATGTCTTCGAATTTTTGATTCTTGAACATGCCGGTTTTATCACGATGTCTACCTTCACCATTTTAAGCAGTGGTGATGTTATCCACATGTTCAAGGACGGTGGTGATCTCTTACTATCAGGCGAACAACCAGGTCAGTTGTCGGCTATTACAAAATAAAAATTATTTTACCAAAAGGCAGCCAGGTTATCTCAAGAGACCCATTATACATTTTAATTTGTTTTTATCCACGATCACTGCGAGCGAAGCCGGGACGAGCGTCTGGTGTAATAGGTAGTAGGTAGGTATTTTCTGTTAACTTATTACGATTTAAAGCAATGAAGGCTACAGTAAATTGATTTATTGAACAAATAATTATTACATACAAGAATGAGTAATATACATCAACCTAAATTCCTATCCTATGTGACATTACTATAGGTACCTATAATAGATTCCCTTATAAATGAAGATTAATGTGAAAAAAGCGAGTCGGACTGGAGGCACTGATGGTTCCGTGAGAATAAACTAAAGACCAACGACAAAAACCTTTAATTATAATACAAACAGATTTACAGCGAAGTCCTAATAAAACGGAACTCTATTCTGTTTTACCCATTGGGTACGAAACCTTAAAGAAAGAAAAATAAATTATATAACAAAAAGAAATTATACGAGAAGGAGTCCCATCACATGCTTTCCCATTAAAACGCCATTTCATTAAAACAAATTCTTTCTTGAAACTAGGCCGTGACATACAATAAACAATATAACCGTAAAACATCACTCCGTCTATCCGTATCCATATACCTGCCATATACATGTATGTACATATAGTTAATAGTCCTATAAATCAAAGACATCAAGGATGACTGAACATTAAAAAAAAAAAACAAAGCATTTTTATGCATAATCAAAACCGTGTATTCCACAAACGAATTCAACAATCGCGATAGACAAATAGGTTTCACAATAGATATAACCATCACCCACATACGGCTACTGCTTTTGGCGAGAGTTGTTTTTCGTTCCACTCCTCTGGGTGACCCAATTGTCCCGTCAATCAAACATAAATTAGCAAATTGCACTCGCATAAATTGCCGTTTCTCGTATTGTATTTCAGCATGACGTATTAAATGGAACTCTGGTTTTTATATTCGGCGCTGTCTCGATAATATGTTATGAGCGTTGAAAAAAATTATCTCTTGATAAGCTTTATGTTCTCCATCATGTCACAATTTTCATATTTGGAAAGTTACATGGAAATAATCTAACCGAGACATTTCATGTGAAATTTATTCAAAATTTCTCATTTATTAAGCATTTCAATGCTATAGAACTAAAAATTCAAATTAAGACATTTCAATCAGGAAATTAAGATTGTATTCATCATCATGGTTTTAATGCGAATAGTGAAGTTATAAAAAAATATATAATAAGAAGATGCCAAGTTAGACAGAGCCCCACAAAACGATATCGACCGAGACCTTCTAGGACCTACGCCTTCGCGCTTCAATAAATCCCTCGAAATAATCGTATCCCTGCAGCGAGACGTTCAAATTGCACATTTCCGCATAAATTATCATACCGGAGTCGTTACGTGATACAACAAAGAGTTAAAAACGACTGCATTGCGAAACTCGATTTGCGATAAACATCAACACGCCTCGAACGGCCATTAGGAGCAATTTGCGAACAGAGACCGAGCGCACCGCAGTCTTGTTGCGTGGAGCTGCTTTTTCAGGATGGCTTCGGCCGCAAATGTGTAAGTAGCGTTGCAGAAATTTTGATAAAGATTTTGATTCTAAAGCCCACGTTTCTTCAGGGTAGCCGGCCACGCGATTCTGTGATGATAATTAGTCAAAATAAAAACTATCCTATTTAAAACTTATCTTAAGTTGGACCAAATTACACATAAAATGCCATATTTCATCAAAATCGGTTGAGTTGGTGAAGAGTTCATTGGGAACATACATCATGACACTGGAATTAATATATAATATTAAGATATGAAACTGAAATGATAACGTTACGAACACTAAAAACTTACATAGTTCTAATACATTATTAAGAGTCGGTTGTGAGTCACTTATTTCCTTGGCTACAACACATAATATATAATCCGGAACATTTATACAATTCCCTTGAAGTAAAAGATAAAGACTATCATATATATATATTATTTTTTGTACGTTACACATATAGAATAGAGTTTCAAACTCGGTCACCTTAATATTTATTTGAAAAATCATGAATCACGGCGCACGGGCATCCGCTATGGCCGTATCAACTATGATTCATATATCCCACGAAACGCAAAAAAAAAAATCATGGCTAAAGGGCTAAGATAGATCTTTTACATATAATTGTCTTCTTTACAATCTTTTGAACCAACTTATTTAATAGTGAGTTTTATTAACTGAGAACATTCCATTGGTTCACTTGATGATTTTTAATGATTCTTTTTTATATTTGACAAGAAGTGCCTTCCATGTGTAAATTTGGTCTATTTCTGACAATTTAATACTAAACCAGTTTTTTATTAATATAACTATTATCCTACTAATACATAATTATAAATGCGAAAGTTTGTGAGGATGAATGTATGTGTACGTTTGTTACTCTTTCGCGCAAAAACTACTGAACCGATTGCAATGAAATTTGGTACGTAGACAGCTGGACAACTGGAATAACACATAGGCAACTTTTTATTCCGATATTCCTACGAGATACGGTCTAACGCGTGTGATTCACAGCGGGTCGCAGCTAATAGAACATAACGTATATAGGGGCTTAACAAATTTGAAATGTCCAATGAAAAAAAAAAACAAACGCCGTAGTCGAGCACGCTTCGGCAGGAATTGGGCCAGCTCGCACCGGGGAAGTACCACACCCCCACAGAAGACCGGCGTGAAATAGCATTCTGCTGTGTTTCGTTCGGTGAGTGGGGGAGCCGGAGGCCCATATCCTTTTCCTTACCCTTCCCAGTCCTTTCCTTTATTCCTATCCCCAATCCTTTCTTAATCCCTTCCCAAAAAGTCGGCAATCCATTTGTAGAGGCGTAAGGACTGCAATGGACCTTATGCCTCTCCAAATGTTCGAATTACAATAGTCTCATCAATGCCCCCAAAACATCCTCTGACCCATAATAGACGGCACCTGCTACGGCAGCACCCAACCAACAGGCGACGGAAAATTAATTGTATTTTCTTGTGTTTGACGTCATTCTCCCCGTGACCACGCTCGCTGTAAAGTATTCGAAACGTCGGGTTAATAATATAATGAATAAATCGCGTTTCAAATCCGTTAAAATGTTTTTAATTTCTAAAAGGAAAAATAAATTCCACGCACTGCCCCTTCAGCCTCCGGCCAACCGTTGGCACCCAACGGAATGCGCGCTAGCTGCACCGTGCACGGTCTGCCGACTCTGAAAAACGCGCGACCACAAAGCGATCTCTGTTTGCATTCGCGACCGCACCCGTTCTGCGCTTAGTGTGCCGGCGTGATGTTTTGTATCCAGATACCGTTTTAAAGATAACGACGCTTGCGGTTGACGTGGAAATGTGGACACGAGTGATTGTGCTTTGATAATAGTTTGAAATACTTAAAAACACGTTTGAAAAAATAAAATTGCCTCATTTGCTCTTGTATACAGAGTACACGTTAAGAGATTGCTTAGGCCTGGCGGATAAAAGATGAACTCATGAAATTATTGTACCGTCACCGATGCTTGAAGAGTGTAGAGAGGTTGAATGAAATCTGGTTCGCTTGCAGTGAATCAAAATCGAGTCTAACAGAGTTAGTTACAAGCAAACATCTGTATCGATCGCCCTGTGGTGAAGCTAATAAAAGCTTGTTGAAAAATTTCGATATTAGCGACAACTACTTAGATACATATGACGTGCATTTATCTAATCTAATTAAAGATTATGAAATTATTTCATTAATAATAAGAAAGCTTGACTGTAACGAGTGACAGATCATTTTTAACCGATTTCAAAAAGATATTTTCGACTGTATTTTTGTTGCGTTTGTTAGTAACTATTAATTTTTTAGTGGGTGAACCGATTTTGATGATTTTTTTTTAATGGTGCCTCATACGGTGGTCATATGCGGTAGCGTTAAATTTTAATCTAGTTCTGGCAATTTAAAGGCGATTTAGATTTTTGATAAATAATAATTAACTAATTAATACATTAAGTGATTAGTATTAGACTAAAATATATAACTTCAGAATGTATATATTCCCTCAATTTCGCGCAATACCTACTGGATAACAATAAATCCTCCTGCTTTCTATTCTCCAAACTTTCCAAGTCCTTGAGTCTTTATATACCGCAATGAAAAAATCATGCGTTTTTTACCTTTTTATATGAACCCTGAAACCCCAATAGAAAAACTAAAGCCATATAGCGTATGCTTCTTGCTTTACTTGATACAGCAGGTGGAATTTTATGGCTTCTTAAGTGCTGGCATACTGTGAGTTTCGTAGTTAAACTTTTTATCACCATCAACAATTCTGAAAGTATCTTATTAGAAAGTGATTAAAGTGTAATAAGAATTGCGTCTAAAGAATTATTACATGTTTCCGAATAAATCTTATCACAATGTTATCATATATCACAATATACAATATTTACTCTCCCGTTTTATGTAACACTTTATGTTCCCCTTCCGACTAGACAATAAAAAAACCTTTAAACAGTTACTACATATTACGAAGAATCACTTCGTAACCGCCTATAATACGTACACACACACAGACATAAGGTTAACCACATGCACACCAGCGAACGCTCCGCGCGCACGCAGCCTAATTCACCCTCCCCTCCCCCCCTACCAGCACGCCGCCGCCCGGCTGACAGCTGTGTGTAATTACTTAGCACGCAACCCTTTCGCACCTTGCGACCATTTCACCGAGAATCGATAATTGATTGTCGTTAAGCGACACGAAAAACGCACAACCACCGACCACCGTTTCGGCGAAGCGGCATATGAAATTTACAATTGCTCTCGTTCGGTGTGGCGCACACGTAATAACCATAACAGCCACCCTCAACATTTCGAAGCTTAGCTAATAATAGAGCTCTTAAGGAAATAGGTTTTATTATCTCATACAAAAATACGTTACGTTGGATGACGCTGTTAAATTACGACAACAGGACAGTTTTAAAAACACAAAGATGATCTTCATGTTTTTAAAACTAGAGAAAAGAAAAAGGCTATATCTGTAGCACGGGCGAAGTCGGGGCGGACCGCTAATAAAAACATAAAAAGCATACAATAATTAGCCTACACACAAATTAATTATACGTTTTTAAGTTAATTAATATAGCTCGTTCACAAAACTCGACTCGCCCTCCACACTTAAAACGTGATCACGCAAGCGCGACAACCCAATAACGACGTTGATTCAATGCATAATATCAATAAATTAATCATTCACTGGGTATAATTGAAACTTGTATGTAAACACTATATACATTTTAACACGCATTTATTAGCTTCACCTGTATGTTTGTATGTAACCGACTGCTTTAGACTAGATTTTGACCCACTTAAAACGGCCTATTAATATTGGATATTGCTTTTAATATTACACGTATCAAGGATCGATCGCAATACAATATTTGGATGAGTTTATCTTATTCACCGTATTAGGATCGCATACGTATCGATTGTGTATTTATCATATATATTTAATACTAGCTGCACCCGGCAAACGCTGTTCTGCCTTACTCTGATCCTTTAGAGGTATGAAAAATAGATGTTAGCCGATTCTCAAACATACCCGATATGAACACAAAATTTCATAAGAATAGGTCAAGCCGTTTCGGAGGAGTATGGCAACGAAAACTGTGACACGAGAATTTTATATATTAGATAACATATATTATTAATAATAGTGGATATACAAGATATAAGAGATCTCCAGTGTATTAAAACAGCAATTTTACTTTGTAGTCTAACCTACACACTATTACAGGTTGTAAATTACGCAACGTCGACGCAATACGTCAAAATAACACCTCTGCATGACCAAGTTTGTGCAGACTTAATTTTCTACAAGCACTTATGGTTAATACTGCACAAATCGTAGGCTGAATCGTCAGTAGCACGTATGCGAGTGTGCCTTAGCTACAAGACTTCGAACTGATTAGTGGAACAACTGTTGTAGCTCAGTTGTCTAGAGAGTTTTTTGCCGGCTACCGGTGGTACTGTGAACTGTGTAATGTGTTGAACTGTGTAATGACGTTTCAAAGGGGCTTCTATAAAAAGTCCAATTGAAGAAATAGATGTTTGAGTTTGAGAAAAACCGTAACATGCATCTGAATGCTGAAATATGGGATGAGAACTTCTCCATTTGAGATTATAACAATAGATAGAAGCAAGTCTTAAACGTGTTTATTATTCTCAGATGTCATACACTTCGCTAGACATTTTCGAAGCGCTTAGTCTATACCTAGATAGCTAAGTAGTTTATATAATAACATTGAATGAAAAACATTATTCGACAATTGTAAAAAGTCACCATTTAAAGTCACGTAGGTTGGTATATCGCAAATTACCTAACAGGAAATCTTTGTTGGAAAATATCATGGCAGAATCTTTTCAAGCGTTCAATTGTAATCTAAATCGATGAATAAGTCGGTTCCACGAATTGTAGACTCAATGTTTCCGCTAAACAGTCGATCTTGATACATTAATTTAGGGCTGCCAAACGTTAGAAGTGTTGAACAGTAGAAATTGATCTTTTCTAGAACATTCCGCGGTTTGCCAATTCCTATAAGTACTATAAACGCGCACGTAACTTCTCTCTTTGTCTCTTTTATTCACGCCTAAACAATTGATTCGATTTGGATCAAATTTGGTACAGTGGTACTTTGAGACCGTAGAAAGGACATAGGATATTTTTTATCACAAAAATCTCACAGGATCGGGACCTATGCGGGATAAACCTCGGACTGTCTGTTTTTTCCTGAAACCACGGGTGAAAAGCTAGTATAAAATATAGATGTCTTATTTTATAAGTCACTTGTAATTTTCCTTATTAAAGCAACGGCTCATAATATATTCAACGGGCGATATTAAATACGCAATGACTGGTTAGAAGAATTTTAAAATCAACAAACGAATAGAAAAATCGATATACTAAGGTACTATAGCTGTTTCAGATTTCTCAGCTGGGCTACTATCATTCTACATATTTGGTAAAGCTACATAGGTCCCAAACTCAAATACTTTATACACAATTTATTGTTAAATTTAACACGAGTTAGATTCGAAATAAGCTATCCGATATTTCTCTAGCATCACTAATTCACGAACATGGAGAGCTGTTGATTAATTAAAATCTTTTAAATGGATCATGTCATAATTGCGCCTGTAGGGCAGCCCTATAAATATTACTTTGTATAAACTACATAGAAGAAATTAAATTCTATTTGAGATAAATAATTTCATCTTCCACAAACCATCGAATCATCGATCGACAAAAACACAATTTTGTATTATAGGAAATGAAATCCTGATGAATCCTGAGTCATGTGAAAAGCATTTTTTACGCAATATATAACTTTAAATTCGATACCTACACTATCACACGCGAAAAATAATCCTCCAAACGAATGAATCAATTAACCACGTATGTGTCTTCAATGCAGCAAACGGCTAGCAATAAAAACGCGAGCGACGTCTCAAGAACTCTCAACCTTGAAATAAAACAAAATCAATTTTATCCTCATTGCGACAGAATAAACAATAAGCAGTTGAATTTTATGGCCATTCTCGAAGTCGTTAATATTTAATTGGCCTTTTATCCCGTGCCTATTTTTATTGCGCCGCGATAAACATCTGAACGTATATGGATAGAAAAAGCATTGAGATCCCTATCTCAAGCAACGATTTAGGTTATTGCGTCCAATTTAGTGTATTTTAATAGATGTTTACTTATTTAATGCGCTTTATCTTACTAAGCTGTGTTATAAAAGTACGCTTCGTGAGTTCGCTGGTGTGAAATGAGCTCAAGTTGAAATTTCTCAAGAACAACAGCAGAACTTTTAAACATCACTCGCAAACTTCCATGTGACTCAGCTCGCGACTCGGACTAAATAACGTGCAGTTAGAAGTTTAATTTATAATTTGGATTCAGCAGCTGTTTTGTTATAAGTATCAATGAATCATGCAACTCAATTACGTTTCCAACTTAATCCCAAACATTTAATAAATCGATTACACTTGTTTTAGTTCAGATTAACTTTAAAACATACGTATATATCATCACCGTATAAATACCTATTACGTGTATCTATGTCGTAATCTACAATTTATATCAATCGATTGTAATTAACTTCATTGTTATCAACACTAATACTATACATTGTAATGCTAATATATTGAAACTACCTTATAACTTTGTATCCCAATTGAGTCTTGTTACAAAAGACTATTTAAAATAAATTCCATTTCATTCAATCTATAATCTTCCTAGCAAGGATGAGGGTGACCCAAATAACACAATGCTCTCAAAACATTATAACAGGTACACTCCAGATAAACAGAGATAATTTCAGCCAGATATCTAAACAATGGCTTGGAAACTTTTCTCATTGTCACGCTACCGAAATCCAGTGTCAGGTCATCAGATTTCTGGCTGAGCGCCAGACCATTCCAGCTATGACCGCGACGGGATAAGATCAAATGCACCGTGATGAATGCTGTATCTCAATACACCGATAGTCGACGCAGTGATTGGCGAATAGCTGTTAATTAGATGAAAAGGAGCGCAAAAACTACCGAAACGGTTGCAATGAAATTTGGTACGTAGATAGCTGGACAACTGGAATAACATATAGGCAACTTTTATCCCGATTTTCTTACGGGATACAGACTTACGCGGGTGAAACAGCGGCGCGCAGCTAGTACTTCATATAAGAAAGCTTCTTTAAACGCTAACAAACGGCGTCTATGAATAATTATGAAAAATAATTTTAGAAATCTCAGAGCCATTATGTTTTTGCTTGTTTATGTTTTTATCTATATCTAATATCTTATAAGATAATACGAATATAACATGTGAGACAATATGGTCATAATTCGTTTATCCTCATTGAACAAACGCACTATCGTTATATTAACTGGACATTCTTCTCAAATCAATAAAGGGTTGTTCACTTAATGTTTGGATATTGATAGGCACATTGACAAGGGTCTGCAAGTTCTTTGACGGCGCTGCCGATGTCCTTTATCGGATTTTAGGGCTGCCAAATGTGAGATTTGCGAGCCCAATGCCTTGTATTCGAATTTTACCCTGTAATCTAGAATAATAGTAGTTTCCTTACTGTCTACGTATACTTAATTAAATCGTTTACAAAAATACCCCATGTGTATTGCATATTATTCATGAATTCTATTTGATTTATTGAAGAAGAACTGACGCATCAAAAAAAATCAGATAAATCAAGAAAACAAAAATAACGGTCAAATATAAAACTGAATACATTATTTTGGTAAAATTATCAAAACCAACGCACCACAAACAACGACGATAACGATACAAACATACAATACTCTTTCAACACGTTTCCAAACGAGTAAAAGTACAAACAAACACGTCACCGCGCAGTTTACACGCACCTATAACCCGATCCGCGACGCATTTCTTTCTCGTTTTACACATGCGCCAACCCTAGCGGCGTGTGTAGCCCCTTGTGAATAAATAAAAGCTCAATTTGTACCAGTCACCACTCTAAAATGAACTCTGTCGATTCGACGAAATCGCTCCGATGATCAAAGACTAATTCGATAGCTTTTGACTAGGGAAGTGTAGTTGAAATCGATTTTGATGTACAATTTGCATGCGGGAGTGTGCACCCGCTTTATTAATGCTTCTTAGTTCTTTTGCGAACAAGTTGTTTCTTGTGCGAAAAGTGTATGGTGATAAATTACGACAGTGTTTAGGAATACGTGCCTCACTATACACTGGACGAGAAAACTTCTAAATTTCTTTGTGCCATTCTTTCTTAAATATTTTTTTTAATCAATGAAAAAAAAGCCTTACTGAAAACCTCTTCCTCTTTCGAAGTAGGTTTCAATAGAAAAACACTATTCAAATCATATTGTTTTCGTTGTACTCATTAAAAAAATAACATACGTAAACAAATTCCTTACCTTGACTAACCTAACCCAACATTATACTACATTGAGCGGATGAAGTTACAAATAAATATTTCACCAACATAAAAACGATTTCATCATATTTCCTCGTACACCTCTAAACTTAAATTCGGTGAACATTCGCGTATTCTCTGTATTTTTAACTGTAACCACAAAACGCATATTGTTTGCCGTGTTCGGATTCAGTTTATTGTGCAGACACGACTGACCGGCGCTGTTTCAATTTGGCCCTAACACGAACCAATACAGTTAAACATTAATTGAAACAAAAAACAAAAAAAAAAAAAACAATTAATAAATTAAACGACCTACAATCGACTTATTGCCTAGTTATGTATTTAAAATTACAGCCGTGAAGTGCGAGACTAATGAATTTAATTGTTTTCCATTAACTACATTTTAATAAAATTCCAATCGATTCAGCAACAAAGCGATCACATACACAACATAATTAATTTGGAATCCGTTTTAAATTCAAATTCATTCCAATTGAATAGGTATTGCAATAAAATCGGAACGCGATCGGAATTCAAATGTTTTTTTCGAAATCGGAATCCCGCATTCCACATTTAAATAATGAAGATCCGAAGATCAATCTTTCCGGGTCGGACGAAATATCGGAAGGGTTCCGGATACGTTGGTCGTTAGGGGGAAATTATGTTGAACCAATGAAATTAGAGCCCCCTCGTTGTAACTCGATGCATTATTGAATTGTGTGGGGACCGCGCTTCCATACTTAATGATAATTGTGTTCAAACGAATGCTATTTATACGCTAGTTAAATTGTTTCTTTATGGCGATTTACATTTGTTTATGCTGATCGGGGTAATTGGATATAATGGATGGTACGCGTCACAGGTGACTAGTGATGGTCGTAAATACATTTTTTTTAACTGACATAGTTCGAGCGAGTTGGGCTACGCTCGTTCCACAGTTTAAAGATCATGTTCCAATATTTTTTAGCGACGTTAATTGCGTGGTAAAAAACAGTCACGTAAAAAATCAAGACTTAAATCTATCTCCGTACAAAATTTCATACTGATACGATAAACTGTTTTCACGTGAAAGAGTAACAAACATCCATCCATACTTACAAACTTTCACGTATATAATCTTAGAAGGATTATAAAAAACAACACTCTAAAAAGTAAAAAAAAAAAATCCATTAAAACTAAACTTTCCCCCCAACACCATACATATTGATGAGATGTAAAACGTAAATCGATTTGAAACATATCAATTCGCCCGCGTGTTTGTTTGTATGCACCTACATATATTTGACTTGTCACTGGGGGAGGTGTCGGTATCGCGTGTCGGGTTGTCCGTCTGTCGGTCACGCTGTGACTACACTTGATAGAATAGCGATTATTAAAGTAACTCCGGAGGTTCGTTTTCTTTTCCTCACCCATCCCAGGAACAGGATATTTTTCCTTACTCCGGACAGCGCATTCGCAGAGGCCCGACCACTGCGTGGTTGGGCATTTTCAGGTGAACCAAGGGCTCAGATGCTCGCTATGACATACTTAGAAAATTAATGATAACTGATCATCAACTCCGCTCAAACTAGACTCGAACACATTTATTCATTTGTACTTCGTTTCGAATCGTCTTTTTCACGTACTTTTGGTAATCTCCTTCCTTTCATCTCCAATATGTTCCTAAAAACGAGGGACGTCGAAAATTCGACTGTATTTTGTTTTTAGGTTTTATCAGATTAGCTTACACTTTTGTAAAACCTGCGCAAGGTGGATATTAGCTTACAAATATGATTGTTATGTCTTAATCTGTAATTGTAATCCTCATGTGGGTGCTGCTTAAATGTTATTGTAATTTACGAGACGACGTGATCGCTAAGCGACAAAGTCCCTTTAAAAACAAAGAGAAAAAACAAAAAACAAAGGCGTATCGCTTACCGCCAATCGCTCCGCGCGTCCCCACGCCCCGACTCTCCCTAGCGACTAGACACCGCCATTAACTATTTCACGTGGTAATCACCACTTTCATGTGGGAAATGTACGTACGTTCATTCCGTTTGAATAAGACCACGGTAATTGATTATGTTTGTATTTTTATTGCCCTTCGTGCATTGTATTCGCTTCGAACTGTGCAATTATACACTCGATACGAGTTCTGTATTTACACTTGCATGTTCGTCTCTTATTTCATTAATAAAAAACACGTATACACGTACATTTTTCACTTCGTTTTTTTTTATTATTTACATATCAATGTCATAGCCATGTTTATTTATTATATCCGCTTTTTCATTATTCAATGCGCCTCAACGTTACCGAGAAGAGATCGTTTTTTATAAAGCGTTTTTATTTTTAATACTAATACCTACTAAATAATATATTGTTCTTATGTATGTACCTAATGAATTACGCATTTTTTATTGACGACTTATACAAAAACTACAATAAAGACTATACACAAAACCGAAAAGCCAACATAATATCGCACGATATTTCACAGGGTAAAGTGTAAAATATAAAAAAAAACACACGAATCAATGACTCACCGGGAAACCCCGGTGATTCAGTCGCTAATCATAAAAAGTATATTACCGCTAATGTTCATACAAAAAACGCAATTTAATAAGTATAATTTCAGGTTGTTGGAAATAAAGCCCGTGGTCGTTAATTGTTTCGGCCGGACACCGAGCCTATGAGATTTGTATCGCTTTCATTTTACATTTATAATGTGGGTATAAATAAATAAATTATTTTTGAAATGTTTTTTTTTTTGAATCGTAAAAAAACATTTATTAAAAACAATCTAAAGCTGAGTTAGTTCTGATACGATTACCTACATCCAATAACGATCGATTTACTCTTATGTGTGTGTAAAACAAAGTGTATGTTTGTTTCATAGCACGCCCCACTATAGAATCATTGTTTGTTGTTGTTTCACCAATACATCTTTACACCTGAGATAAATAGTTGATAGACCTCCTGTACCCAAGCAGACTGAGACATCTCTTATTACTCTACAGCTTCCCTTATCTCTGTATTATAATACAAAATCACCCAACACAACAAAATGCAATTATACGAAAATTCGAAAATAAATAAAAAAATCATCAAAAATACGAGTACAGGAGCATCTCCCAACAACAATAATAATAATCCGTGGCTAAAAAAAAAAATAAACCATTTAAGCAACATTCTATTGACGATACTCCAAACAAACATACATGTCACTCGCCGCCCTTTATATCCGTATTGATCAGGCATTGTACACACGCGTCACGGCATCAACAAGTTAGATTCATCTCGCGCCAGCTATCATATTGTGGATGGGTCCATACGATAACGGTAAACCGTACAAAACACGTTCAACTGTATGTAAATATTACCGTTCGAGATTTTTCTATTTTCATTTATTGTTAGCGCTCAACGATTGTAATAACGAGGTTATTATGGATTCTGCGTGAAAAAATACGGTAGGTGTTTAAAAATGGGCAACTTTTATATTTTTGGCTACAGGTTGGAAGGTATAAATAACATTAATACCTCTTCAGCATTACGTGCCTTATTGGCATCACAGGAATTTATAAAAAAGAATTAAGATAGTGTAACGAATAACTCACAAATACTCATTTATTATCGCAATTTTTTTTTGTCAAACACTACCCAATTAAATTTTACTCCCAACATAGAAAAAACACTAACTATCGTATTCTCTCATTTACAAACCAAATTATAGTCAAATGAAATACATTCGACGTGTAATAGAGGCGCGTCGAGAGGCAGTTTCCATCGAACGATTAGCCCTAAACGGGTGCCTAGATGTAATTATGTCAACCCTAAACACATGCCACGAAATGTTTAACGCGCGCACACGCACACAAACACCCGCACAATAATGTAGTCGATTTATTAATACACCTAATTTTGTGCAGTAACAAAACCTTCTGGGGTTAAAAAACAGTTTAAAGTGCTCATGACTGTACCATATTAGGAAGTGAATATACGACTCAAACTCAACAGTTACGTGACACGATAAACTATTGCATAACTTACAATATTATTAGGGTAGTTATAAGTATCAAGGAGAAGCGATTAATAGAAGACTAAAAAGGTCAAGGTTAGTAATAAATTCAAAAGAATCCGGATATCGTATAAGCCACGAAATCAAAACAGTAAAGTTATGAATGTTTGAATTGGCTTGAAAAGTACTGGACCGATTTTAAAAATTACTTCACCATTTAAATGCTACATTAACACTGTTTAATAAAGGCTATTTTAATTACAAGAGAAGGCCATTATAAAAAATAATGGCTGTAGCGTTTATACCTCTTTAATATACAGTATTTACCATGACGATTTTTCAAAACATCGGTCAAACGAAAAATAACACAGAACGTAAAACCGAACACGGCAACCCCCCTCATCCCCTCTTCCGCCCCGGCGAGCAAACATACGCGCAATTAAAAATACGCTCCAAGTTGAACTCCTCTCAACAACTCTTGCGTATTTATTCAAAAATTTTAGGGTTCTTACAACCGTATTTATGTTGCTTTGTTTTATGCGAATTGAGCTCTTTCATCGGGAACAAAAGATTCAGTTTAGAGTGAGAGGAAGTCATTTATCCGTTTTCCACGACCACGACCAGTACAGTATCATGTAGGTAAAGTAATCTGTAATTTCATAATCTCGAAAACGTAGACTCAAACTCAAACATTTATTTATTCAATATGTCTTCTTATAGAAGCACTTTTGACTAGTCATAACATAGCTTTATCAGTTACCGCTGCTTTGGGAAGCAGTTTCTAAAGCGAAGCATAGTGTCTGAGACAGATCTGTGAAATACCAGTACTAACGATAGATCACTACACAGCCGCCAGAGAACAGTACTACCAAAATGCATAGATTAAAGAGCAAAAATTCAGAGAAAATCCTACTACTATTATTAACGCGAAAGTTTATAAGAATGTATGGATATTTGCCACTCTTTCACTCGAAAACATCTTATCACATCGTATGTAATTTGTTACAGAGATAGATGATCCGGATAAGCATACTCTTATATACGAGGATTAAAAAATCGCGATACTTTTTGAACACATCTCGTTTTATAGAGTCTGAATAAGCATATAGGTTTCTTTTTATCCGGGTACCACGCGAATCACGCCGCAGGTAACAGCTAGCAATAAAAGCAAATTGGTATTTCCCTATAATTTTAAAGTTCTTTGTATTCAAAGTATTGACACGTTCAATCTCATCACCCCTCTCGACGATTATTATTTACGCCGCGTCTCGCGGGCACTCGTTAAAAAGAGGTCCTCAAACAGTAGCTACGCGTGTTAAACCCACCAACTACATGTTATGTTTGTTCATTTGTTTGCAGCTACGCGCGCGAGTTTATCATTCACTAATAGGCACATGAATGAATCGTTTAGTTTCGTCAAAGCGGAACCACTCTGAATCATTTCTATCATCCTAGCGGTTGGATCAAACTATGTTTATGTTCGTTAAACTTAATTTTCTTAGTGATTTACGTACGGATAGTAATGCCTTTACTGTTCTGACGCAAATGTGGAGGTAAGCACATTTACGGTCGACATCCTACAGTTTAAGGTTATTATAATCTTTCACTTCTTAAACGTATCATACTCATAATATTTCTAAGCTACGAAGATGTCCATTGACGTAAGATGAAACGGATGCGAACCGATTTATGCGACTCTGTAACTGTAAAGGTATCTGGTGATGTGGTAAGCGATCAGTATGTACATATATACGTCTGAATATTGTTGAACTGACGTATACAAATCGGCAGATACGATAAATGTTTTTTTTATGTACTCTCATATCGTTAACAAGCATTTCAAAAATCAAGCTCATTACATCATTTTATTATTTTCGTACGCAAACAAGGCTTCCAAAATCCCAATTAATTCAAAGCCGAAAACACAAGCGGGGCGCTCATTAAAATAATTTCAAACAAAACATCTGTCTGCGGCGATTAAAAAGTATTAATTGAACGGGAGGTATGTGTGTAGTGTGTACCAATATTATGCTATCATACACACGGCGAGCGGTAATAAGATCACGCGCGTGTGTGTGTTAAATACCATGTTATGCGCGTAAACGCGTACGCCCGGCGTGCTTATGTGTGCCGTCCGCGCGCTACGTGTGTGCCGTGCGCACGGAGCGGCGGTGCCGCTGTGCGCGTGAGTGTGCGCGTGTGTGTGCGTTCGGGACGTTCACCTGTTCGGTGTTCGCAATGCGATAAATGCTTACCTATATTGTTGTGCTCGTTAAATACGTTCTCGATAATTATTGACTCCAGTATCCGTTCGAAATACTGAACGTACCCACCTTACCTACCTATTCAATGCATAAAGTGAATTGGCAATCATTGGTATTTAAAGTGCTGTTTGGGTATATGAAACAAATTATTGGATCAAGTTATTGATCAATCCGACATCCATTAGACGTTACCAACTAAATTAGTGATGGGAGTTCTCACACTTGTACGTAAGAAATGGTGCAAGAAGTTAACACTCATTTGGTTACAACTTTTGTATCAAGTGATTAATCAAAGGCCGATATTTTATTTAGAACTTATCAACTAAATTACTAATACTATTTCTAACACTTATAGGTAAGTAAAAGTTTAATGATTATTCATATTGAAATAATTTCAACATTGTTTTAATGCAAACGTACAAAACTGATGGCAAAATTTTATATAATAAGTAACGTTTACCCAAAACAAGATATAATATTATATAATATTCCTTAGCCTCCATTAGGAACCAAACCACGTACCACTCCACCGTAACACGCTAACCACTGTACGAACGGCGATCATTTAACACCACATACATAACAATCACTATAAAACGAATGAAAAATATGAGTACATACATACAAAATAAATAAATAGAAAACAGTGTATCTACAAGATAAACAGAATTAATTAGTGATACAGATAAAAAAACCGACTCCGTGCAAATATTTCAATGGTCCAATTCGTTTTATATTGATAGGAGACTGAAATGTTGCCTAGACTAGCTCTCGGCGCACCTGCATCTCGTACTGCGAGAGCTCACCGCGGATAACGTTCACTCATCTATTTGTAAATTTATTACCGACTAGCTTTCCGCCACGGCTTCGTTCGTGGTACCTATACGTAAACTATATGGGGTGAAATAATTTTTTGAAATCGGTCCAGTTGTATTCCTGAGATTAAAGTGTTCAAACAAATAAACAAACTCTTCAGCTTTTTATATAAGTTCAGAAGACAAGAAAAAATACATAGAATGGAGTATATATGCCAAGAGGTGACTGTTGATAACTCTTAATCATCTATTTATATTTATTACCACACAAAAAATACATTGAATACAAAATACGCCGAGAGTTGACTGCAGGTAACGTTTACTTATCTATTTATATTCATTCTCGTCACCTAAAAATACATAGAATGGAATACAAACCGAGTGCTGACTGCGGAAAGCATTTAATTGCATGGTACTTTATGTTTATAGAGATCGTCACAAAAAAATTGATTAAAAGCAAATACACCGAGAGACCATTGGGGAAAATTTGTATTACTTAATTATTAATTTATATTTTTACTATAAAATACGAGAAATCTTCGTGAATAACTCTATTATATCATTTAAAATTCATCTTATTTTCAAGACTGGCACAGATACTTTTCATTATGAAAAAAATTGCACAGACCACGGAAACGTTATACCTAATCATCATTTTGGATTAATTTACGACGAGAAAAGATAGGACGAGAGCTCACTGGGAAAAGGCCCATTATTTCATTCTAGCAAACGGAAACAAATAAAAAGTTATGAAGAAACAAACATCAATTCTCAAATGCTCAATGTTCTACGACAAAAAGAAAACCAACTGTTCATAACTTCATTTAATACTCTTAACAAAAAAACCCATTGTTAATTGCTTTACAAAAAATATATATATTCGTAGAAGTATTTTAAAAATAATTAGAATACAAAAAAAAAGTGAAGTTACTGCTACTCGAGTAAAATTTATTACAAAAATAAAGCTGTACTGTTTTAATTGCGAGGTTTCCTGTATTATTTATGATACCCTCGCAAATTGCTAATTGGTCAGCGTTTTAGAGCGAAGCTTACAAGAAATAATCGCGTTAAAGAAACCTTTAAATATTTCAAAGATATTTTATTTACCGGTAGCATTTACCGGGCGACCATCGAAAGCAATTCCTATGGAAATGGTATGATTCAAATTTCAGCGTTGAAAAGTAGCCTGTGTCCGTCGCTAGCATCCTAACTATTTTCAGTAACAACAAGCATAACATCGAACGACTCCGTCACGACGCGAAAAAAAATATCCTATCCTACTAATATTATAAATGCGAAAGTTTGAAAGGATGTGTGTGTGTATGTTTGTTTGTTGCTCTTTCACGCAAAAAAGACGGACAAAAAGACGATCTATTATGTGGCTGTGAATGTGAACTATGAACGTGGAGACTGAAATAAGAAGACTTTACTGGGTTTCGAATGTGTTATCCTACTAATATTATAAATGCGAAAGTTTGTAAGGATGTGTGTGTATTTCTTGCTTTTTCACGTAAAAACTACTGAACCGATTGCAATAAAATTTAGTACGTGGATAGCTGAACAACTGAAATAACATATAGGCAACTTTTTATCCCGATGTACCTACGGGATACGGACTTACGCGGGTGAAACCGCGGGGCGCAGCTAAATGAACGATATATACATATATATCGTTCTTTTACGCAGTTGTCGTGTCAAGTTTTTGTAAGGCAGCTAGCAGCCTTGAGTTAGCCAAACGAATTTACGAATGGGTTTTTCCCATTTTCCCTACAAAACACACGCAACGGATCACGTAATACTACTATATTAAGTGTGAAAGAGTAATAATGGTTCTTGAAGTATATTAAATGTGTGTTATTAAAAAAACTTATTGCATTAGATATTTTATATTGTAATAAAGTTGTTTTTAGACTTTATACTATAAGTTTTCATTGTTTATTTTCGATATTTAATTATAACATAGAAAACAATTATTGAATAGGTACACAGTGAGTCTAAACAATATACAATTATATACAACTAAATAGGCTGCACAATTAAAACTATTATTAATTCAAAAAAAAAAATCTGTAATGTTATTAGACTGTTATATTAATTTTCAATATCGAACACATATTTTAAGAATTGATTCTAAAATTCGTAAAATTGTATAAATGTTAAGCTTTAACACGACCATAATATTATGTTTATTCACTATTTGCACACTATGTGTAGCTCGTTCCAACTCAAAAGATAGGATAGTTTGTATTATTTCCATTATGATAAATGACTACCCGGGCGGAGCCGGGGTGTGCAGGGCAGCTAGGTATGTTATTATAAATCCTTAACCTTTAAAGCAATGCTACACTAAATATTGAAAAATTACTGTATTTTTCATAGATTTTTTCTTATTTATGTATTTGTTTATTGTTAGATAAATGTAAACCTATTTCACGTATAGCACACAGAATTAAGAATAAAATATTGTACACAAAAAATTGCTTGAAATCATTATATGTATGCTTATTAGGTTTTATTTTTATCCATGTCTACATTGAAGTTATTATATACAACAGATTAATTACTATAAATCACAAAATCGCATTACCTACGACATACTTTACGTCCTATTGTCAATATATAAAATAACGGGACTGACAATTATTCAACCAGTTTTAAGATATATATTAACGTGTATAAGGAATAAGGAAAAAAGCGATTATCATTATTTTTTATTAACAATCCATAATGAACTAAGTAAATTAAATATAGAACGATTTAAATAAACTTAAATTGTATTCAGATTGAATTCCCTTTCTCAAAACGCTTATGTATTAATAGACAATAAATAAATAACTACTTCTATAGGATAAATGACATCGACCATGCTTCGACCTTTCATAATCAACCAGGAAACAACCGTCAAACGTTTGCTTTTTAAAAAAAGAAACACTTTTTTCCCGCCAGCCAGTTCACCTTATGCAAACCATAAACAACCGCAGAACATCTATTAACATTTCGTCAAGTTGTTACTCTATGGTTGCTATAGCGACGTCTGTGGGAATCGTCTGTACGTCTGGGGCCCATATGAGTTGGCCATTTGGTGATCAATATGGTGCGGATCTAGTGTTAGCGGGTTGGAAATAGCGTATGGGAGACGCTATCATATGCGAACACTAACAATAAATAAAAAAACAGATATATTTAATTGGGGAAACTGCATTGTGTGTGTGTATTCATTTATATCGTCCAAATAGATCCGAAGAGTCCGAAGACAAACTTGCTAAAATTAATAATGAAAGATAATGAAAGACCATTGACAGACGCCAAACAAATACAGTTCATTAGTTTGCCGTACTATATATATGCCAATGAAATATCGCTGCTATCACTCGCCTCCCGCTGGCACCTTTTAACGTTCTATAGATTAAAAACTGTACAACTCCCGATGTAACTAATGAAACTGTGTCACTGTCCACATCAGCTGAAATTTCGCTCTAAAAATGGATAAAATTTCTCCCAATACCACGAACACTAACCTAATCTGAGCAACCGCCGACAATAGATCCACCCGTATGTATGTAAGTACACGTTACATACGAAGTACTCCGACAGTAGCGTCCCCGCAATGCGAAACAAATGCCGCCCCGGCCTCCGGCGCTTGCGTCACACACACGCGTGGCCTTGATCGCTGTGCAAGTAGCCTATTTCAAGTTTAATTGCCTCTGGCGATTTGAGGATAGCGAAAATATGTACATATACGAGTTGGTAGTAAGTTATAATATCGTTGCAATGTTGAATTGTGACGACAAATGTTGAATAAATGAAGGAATAAACTCCCTAATTAAGTATCACTACATAGTATAAAACAAAATCGCTTTCTCTGTCTATTCCTATATCCCTATGTATACCTTAATCTTTAAAACTACACAACGGATTTTGATGGGTTTTATACTTAGAGTGATTCAAGAGATAGATTTATATGTATAATAGCATCTACGAGTAAACTGTCTATTCCGAATTTAACGCGTGCGAAGCCGCGGGCAATTGCTAGTTATATCATATGTTAAAGTCAAAACTCATCACCGGTCAAACACACTATCGACTGAAAAAAATGGTGATTTTGACCGATGCTTTGAGTTATAGAATAATATAAGAAAAGACAATACATATATATGTTACACTCATATATATTCATGTGGGAAAGTTAATAATAGTACCCTGATTAAAGTATGAACGTGGTTTTAAAAATATATTATAATCAATAATGGAACGCATCTCATCTATAAAAGGAAGTATGTGTGTGTGTGCGTGTGTGTGTGAAAGAGAGAAAGCATTACGCACTTTATAGAGATCAAGTTGATTATGGCGGTGTCCATAATAAAATTAAGTTTATATAATATATCACTACATAGTATAGAACGAAGTCGCTTTCTCTGTCCCTATGTCCCTATGTTTGCTTAAATCTTTAAAATTACGCAACAGATTTTAATGGGGATAAGCTAGTTATGTATAAAAGAATAAATACAACATCTTAAAAGAATCGAGTTCGAATAATTTGTTGTTTTTATTTCGTCACTTATGTTTCGCCAAAGTGTTGGCATTTCTAATACGTGTATATTATATATTATGTAATGCAATAAGAACACAATAAGAACTTTCTTATTGGCACTTAGAATTTAACAACAACAACTTATTCTTTGTTTAACTAGACTATTCCCTTAGTATTAATTTCAAGCGGGAATCAAACACGCGACCTTTCCTTACAGGAATATACTCATGAAGCGGACATATAATAATCTAGGGAATCATCACTTTCATTTGAACAATACACTCTTATATATACTCTTATGATTAAAGGTTTGAAAAATAGATGTTGGCCGATTCGTGTATGTATATTACATAATTCTCAGTATCTACAAAGAAGCCTGTCCTCCACAAATATATCAACTTATATATCGAACATAAAACCAACAAAACGCCAACGTATCTCTGTACTAATGACGGAGAGGCATTACTTTTAACGACCCGTCTGAAACAATGGCGCCGATTATAACGACCGCCTATTTACATCGAAATTTCAGCGTTAACGTCAAGATAAATACATTTACATTTAAACAATTGCCGGTAAATTATTCTTCATAATTAAAACGCTGCTAGACCCGCTTAAATTGTACCATTTTATTGCAATATAAATAAAACAACAAATTCTACCTCGAATCCGACTGGAATTCGTATCATTCGTTCATTATATTTACTTAACAGTTAAACGTACCTACATCAAATGTTTTCAATACTAAACATAGTAAAATCATAATTCTTTCATACGGCAACAACAACAAGAGTATGTAATTTTTAATATTATGTATATTCTTTTACCTTTTTTTAACATTTGGTGCACAATAAAGTGTGTTTGTTTGTTCGTATTTTTGCTCTGAAGCAAAATAAACGTTTAACAATAACGACTATCCATCTAATGACATCCCACTATCACAAAAATGTACACCCTTCCAAACAGCTCGTGCAGTGACACAAATCTACACATTAGAAACGACCAACTAAATAAACACCATCGAGATCATAACGTTGTTACCGCACCTAAACACTCGTAGGCGATTATTGACAATCCAACCGGACCGCTTTGCCGAGTTTTATTTCTTAATTATTCTTAAATCGATCTCTCGGCCCGATTCGACGCGGAAACGGCGCGGATTACGTAAGCCGTCGAAGATTTTTTATTGCGACATAAAATGAGGCACGCTGCCCACACTGGATTTAACTGGTCGGAAATAGGGCTGCAGCAAAAACAACATTTTAAAGACTTAATCAATCTTTTAATATACTTTAAAAATGATTTTTTTATTATTATTATTATTATTAAATTGCATGGCATATCTTAATATTTAAAATGCATTTTTTTTATGTCGCCGTCAGCAATGGAGCTAGTGGGTCGCCTGATGGTAAGCGCTACCACTGCCCATGAACATTTGGAGAGGCGTAAGAACACCGAACGAAACACAGCAGTATGCTATTTCACGCCGGTCTGCTGTGGGGGTGTGGTACTTCCCCGGTGCGAGCTGGCCCAATTCGTGCCGAAGCGTGCTCGACTACCACAATAACTTAAAATCAAATATCTACAGATATTATCTACAACTAACGCTGAAAGCTTCTGGCACCACAAAACATTCAAAATTACTTACAATAAGGATATTATAAAAATTATTAAATAAATAAAATTAAGTTGCCTTGTAAAAAGAAACGCCATAAATCGAATTGCAAGACATTTTCTCAAAAACATAATCCTGATTTAATTATATGAATAACTGACAACCCTAACGCACCCATATTTTACCATAGACTCGGATAGAATATTACACGGTTCTATACGTACTTACTTGTTAGTTTAATGATTGATGTTCGCTATTCAGAACGCGATGTTCACTGGACCGTGAATTTGTTTTAATGTCGTTCAGTCGCACCAATCTTGACGAAACGGCAAACAGACTTCGACCCGACCAGATGAAGTTCACTTATAAAATATCACTACTGGTATTAATCTTTCACGTAACTATCCATATGAATAAATATGAAAAACTAAAATCATTTATTCATCAAATCAGTTATCATTTATGTTACAAACAAATGAATTGTGTCACTTGCAGTAGCAAATAAGCAGTATATAGTAAGGAAACAAATAGTAGTGAGTAGTTATACGTAAGGAAATTTATTCATTCTTGCGATCCAATCAGAATAATAATATAAACTTAAATTTTTGTATTGTCACCGATCCCTCATAGGTGTACCATGCTTGAATTAAATCTGTCTGTTTAGAGTGGGTCAAAATCAAAGTACAGTAGTAACATACAAACATACATTTGAAGTTAATAAAAGTTTGTAAATGTTAATTAACAGAATATCTATCTCCATATATATAAAATTCGCGTGTCACAATGTTATTTACCATACACTTACGAAACGGCTGGTTCGATTCACATGAAATTTTGTGTGCATATCGGTTAGGTTTGAGAATCGGCCAACATCTATTTTACATACCCTTAAATGATAAGAGAAAGGCAAAACAGCGTTTGCCGGGTTAGTTAGTATTTACATATAAATTATTATATATAATTAAATATACTTATAATAAAAACATTTTACCTTCCTACACAGACTTTACAAACGGAGGTACATATATTAAAAAAAACGTATATTAAAAACGAACCGATAAACAATAAATTGATCTTATAAATTTTAACAGCGCATTCACTTATTTAACTCGTATTGTTTTATTAGCAATATTCCGTTTCACAATAGCCATTCATCACGGGCGGGGACTGTAAATATCAAATTAGGGTACATTGTAAACTTTTATTAACTCAACTCGGCCACGCTTCGTATTTCCCTTCGTAACACGATAGTCCAACGATAAATTATAATCATTACTTTCAACTTTGACAGCGATAATTTACTGATAAGGCCAGGTATGAAAGAATAACTCGAGTATGTTAAAGGTTGCCATTATCTTTTCAAAGATTTTTCATGTTTAGCTTTCTCGCCCTTATACATATAGGCGCATGGATAAATATTATAAAATACTAGCTGCACCCGGCAAACGCTGTTCTGCCTTACTCTTATCATTTAGGGGTGTGAAAAATAGATGTTAGCCGATTCTCAGACCTACCCAATATGCTTACCAAATTTCAGAGGAATCGGTCAAGCCGTTTCGGAGGAGTATAGAAACTAACATTGTGACACGAGAATTTTATATATAAGATAATAAAGAAAACAATTGGTATTTTTTATTTATCAAATTTCGTTATTTAAAATATATGTATAGTAGGACTACTACGATATTTATTCTTTACATATATGGAGACATCAAAAAAACGAGAGTAGGTAATTCTTCTATTTCAGTTCCATGACCATGATTGAGAATTTTATCAATCGGGTCGGTAAATTTTAAAAACATTAATCGTGAAAAAAAAACATTAGTGGGGAATTTTTTAGCGCAGTCAAGCATTTTAGTTAATCTGATTATCCGGCTGGGATTAAGCAAAACAACCTTTCTAATCCAGCATCAAAGCGTGTTTTTTAGACAATGAATGTATTTTAGGCGAGTTGAGAGGAAAATGTTAAACCGTGTGGAAACAGTCTAACAATTACATCATTGTTTAGCCGTTTCCATTTATCTCTCTAAAGACTTGAATACTAATTAATTTACGAAGCTGAATTGAAAGTTTAAACCTACTTTCATCAGGTACTTAGCCTAGAAACCACTCTTTCTTTGAAATACTCGCGGTCGTTGTTTTAAACATTAAATGGCGATGATCTAACCTTATTTTAATATAATTTTTCTGATTTTATTAAATGCGTTTTCTGTGGGTTACAGCTGTAAATATTTCCGAGTGTTTGTAGATAGCGTTAAAACTGAATCTCTTTTTATAGTCGTTAAGCAAAGATCTCCTAATTACTAAAGAATAGACGATTTAAATGCACAAACACAAGCTCATTACCAAGACAAAACTGCATAACAACCCTTCGACCGACCGAGTGGTCTCGCCGGCAAATTCGCCCAGTCTCCAAAGGCCCACACAAAAGAAATTCACACGGCGGGTGGTGAAATATCCAATAGACTCATGCTTCCATTGTGAGAGCTGTTGTTGGAACGAATTGTAAATCGGATCAGTGCCCGGTGACGCCCATCAAATTCGTCGAAACAATCGATGGGCCGCATTCAAAAGCCCGACATTATGCAACGCACAAAGAAGGCCAAAGAAATTCCTTAAATAAAACCAACTTTCGTGAATCTTTTTGCGAGCATCCGCGTCGTAAATCACTTGAGTAATGCCAGTAGACTTTTTTTTTGTGTCGGTCAGCTGGGCGATAAATAACTGTGCGAAAAGACTTTACTGTTACAGAATATTTAAATGGAGTATTAAATTCTTTCATTGTTTAGACTTTAGACAGTCCGTGATATCGGCCTTTGAATGTAGCATTATGCAACGCACTGTGAAGCATTGTTCGCCGAGCGTAATGCGCGGAATTTTAAACGAAACAAATTGCTACACAATTCGTATGTATTGTTGTTAATTGAATATAATATTTTTGCGAGAGCATAAAAGCTTTTTTATCAATTAAAATCCAATTAAAACGAAACAAAGGCTAATTAATAAGGCGCATTCTACAGCGTAGGTACCAGGACAAAAGAAATGTAAGGAGGTATTAAGCTAGCGAGATGCGTGAACGCGTATTGTTCGGCATTGTGCTGCCAATGACAGATAAGAGGCGTAATGAGCGAGGAATCCACAATGGAATATCTCTGGTACACCATTCCAGCTAAGCCACTTACTTTAATGTAATAAGGCTCATGTACATGCCTTGAAAATAAAAGAGCAGCGAGATGTAGAAATTTCGTTATCTATAACTTGCTCTCCAAAAATAGTGCAATTGTATCTATTTAATGGTACGTACTATATGTAGTTACGCAAGGTATTTTCAATAACAAAATTCGAAATTAATATAAGACTAGACTTACACCGAATAGGAAAATATATACCCAATATTGTAATCGCATTTATACGCCAAGAAAATCAATAAATTATTCCGACAACGTGCAATATTTATGAAATAACACTGCATTTTCGCTCACTCAACATTCTCAGCCACCCAGACAACTCCTAATATCGAATTAAGGCTTGACACGATTATAGCGCGCTACAAAAAGCTGAATTTAGCCGATAAAAAGCTGAAGTCAGAACAAGCCTCTCTTCACTTGCGCCACAGCTGCCCGACTGGTTTGTCCACTCTGGATTGATTTAACGTAAATGCACGATTGAACCTCCTTCGCGTTTATGATTGCCTGGTACTTCATTATCGATTATCTTTACAGTAACATGTATACATTGTTTATTTTTTATTTCTTTTTTTAAGATTAAATTAATCAAACAAAAGGTATTCCGAGAAAAAATTAACAGATTAATTAGAAAATGTTCTTTTTTTCCCTAATTTTTTAATAGTTTTATAATTTAATACCCAGATGAAGTATAGCCATAATAATATTCTATATATATATATATATATATATGTATGCAATTGATAAATCTTATCAACATAATTCTATAAGCCAGAAAATCTATATCTTATTATCTAATCCATCCACAAAATTTTGAGATAAGTAAATACATTGTCTGCATACATAATAGTAAACATCATAGTATAAGTATTGTATTAATTTCTCTAACAATTGGGTCAGGGAAACATTCTTACTATCCAATTACTTTAGATTAAAAGCAAAGAAAAGCAGATTCTCTTTTGTGTATAATTAAATTCTTATTAATTTTATTCATGGTGTGATATTAAGGAACATAGAATCAATCCTTCTTGACCTAACTTTAAACAAAGGAATATTTAATATACTTATGCACTTTGACCAATAAACTTAGCCTGATACATACACAACTGGATTTAAAGATTTTTATTCATGCTTAACTCATGATCATCATCATCATCATCATCTGTATTTACTAAAGACAAATTGTAATTCAGACAATCAATAAACTTTCAAGTAGTACTGTATAATACATATGTTATTTATACATCATGTTTCACAATTATATTAAAATTTCAACATAATATATATTATTATTAAAAAATAATATTTGAATAAGATTTAAATGTCTTTACATAAATATATGAAGCGGACATATTTCCCAAGAGACATTACAATTATATATAATAATGCTAGAAAATTTTAATGACTTTAATTAGCATAATATCTTTATGTGTCATAAATTTAAAATTGGTTAATAATTTGATTTGGAGGTTTTGTGTGTATGTAATCAGCAATTGTTACAGTTAAATTAATAATTCAAGCCCACCTTATCTTATATTCAACAAATTATTGTATTAAATTAATCATTTGTCCCAACTTCGCCTGTGGTACATAGCCTCTATAAGTCAGTGAAGATGCAGCTTCCAATAGTGAAAGAGATTTTGAATTCAATCCAGTAGTTTTTGTGTGAAAACAAAAATTAAGTACAGAGATACATACAAAATTGCATATATTTACTTTGTATAATATGGGTATCTAAGATACTTCAAAAAAGTTTGATAGAAGTCAAATTAATTTTGCCATCCCTGTGCATGATGAATATTATGTGATATTAGGATTGAAAATGTATTATTAATTTTTATGTATGCCACCTAATTTAAAATAAGATGTATTCAAAATATTGAACCATGCATGTCTTGAATAATGCATGTATCCCTTTTTTCTATTTGTAATGGGTGTACAATAAAGCATATTTATTCATTCCTTAATTATAATATAAAGATCACAGAATTACAATAAAAAACAATGAGTTTTATCTTACATTCAACTAGGAAAATATAATTACAACAGTGGAAAATAATTCTTTCAACTAAAGATACCATCTTTTATCAGAGTAACCTTGACTAAATACTACACAAGTACATGGGTATGTTATGTTGTTTTTAATGACCGTGGTATCGCTCACAGATGGTTGTTCAAGATGGTTTTTCTTATAGTGATTATATTAAATTTGAATTTATTGCTTAATGGTAATGACTTAACATTTTTATATTATAATCAGAAGAAATAAATGATCTATTCAACATGTTTAATGTTTTAGATATATCACTTATATTAATATGGGTATTCATAAAAATTTATGAAGTATGTAAGCAATGAGCCCGATTCGATAATTTTTCACTACTTCTATGTAGTCCTTTGGCAAGACTTTTTATGATGAATTGTCAAGAAAAAATGTTAATTCATTTTGTGCAATAATTTTAAAGAACATGATTTCTTTTGATGGCAAATAAGTTTGTTTACAGCTTGTAATCTGCCATTTAGGTGAGTTAAATAGCTAATTTTGTTCAGGAATCTTATCCTTAGACCATGCAGAAAACTGAATGACAAACTTACCTGATGTAAATGACAGATGCCCCATTGACAATCCTTCTCCAGCCGAGAGGCACAGTCACACTTTGAGGGAAATCACTTTGAGTAGTCCTCACATCCGAAGTCTCGGCCTGCGGTAACATAGACGGCACCACCGCTAACACAACACCGTCCGCAGTCCGTACCAACTGCGAACCTTCATTTTCACTCACTAACGACCTCACTTGCTGATTCAGTATATTTATACTCTGATTCACTATAGACTGGTGTGATACACTCTGTTCTAACAACTGATAGTTCACATATTTACCTA